>NC_142930.1:108254808-108397308 GCF_046866305.1 Octopus bimaculoides | reverse complement strand
TAACTCAATATTAAATTAAATGAAGATTCTTACCTTTACAAATTAAAATCTGTTCTAATTAACAGGTAGCCAAAATTAAAAGGTAACGAAGCTCTCGTACGTCAAATAGTGCAACCCGCTATTTTGTTGCCTAATCTAGCAAACCCTGGAATGCCACAACACTAATCTTTCTTCCTCTCCTTCTTTTCCTCCACCATTTGACTCCTCATCTCTCTCTCTCTCTCTCTCTCTCTCTCTCTCTTTCTCTCTCTCTCTCTCTCTCTCTCTCTCTCTTTCTCTCTCTCTCTCTCTCTCTCTCTCTCTCTCTCTCCCTGTCTTATCTTTCTCTTTATCTCTCTTTCTCTGGCGCTGGTAACTTTCTTTTCTCGTTTTCTTTTCAACGCAAACAAAAAAAAGTTGCTCACACGAGATGTTATGTTAGTCCTTTAAAAACATCTTGTAGCCACTTATTAATCTGGTCATCGACAAAGCAAATAAAACTTTTTTTTTTTTTTTTTTTTTTTCGTTCGCCCACCCCGTCAAATTACTATTTTTCTTACTTTGATGTTTATTTTGCAATCAATATTCACTTCAAAATGTATGACAATGACTAACGAGTCACATCTGGGAATTAAAGGTTTCTGAAAATGCTTCAAATGAAAAGTGAGATTATAATAAGTGCCTGAATACATACACACACACACACACACACACACACACACACACACATACATACATGCATATATAGCGCTGATTCACACCTGTTTAGTTACACAAAATTTCAACCAGTCAGTTTATGAGTTCCTTCATCTTACACACACACACACGGATACATATCCTTTATACTCACATGTGTGTGTATATATATATTGTATGTATGTATGTATGTATGTAATGTATGTACGTGTGTACCTATTTACTTGTATATAAGTTGCACCTCTAATTTAGTATTAAATCTTGGTACAAAACGTTCCCCCTTCATAGTTTTAGCTTTGTCTTGTTTGTAATTCCCCTCCATTTTTTTTTTTTTTTTTTGCAGTTAAAAATCAAGTCTAAGACAGGGAGACTTGCGAGAAAATACGATAGATAGATAGATAAGTAGGTAGGTAGGTAGATAGATAGATTAACTGATTGACAGACAGACAGACAGATTGATTGATTGATTGATTGACAAGCAGATAGATAGATAGATTGACAAGCAGACAGACAGATAGATTGAGTGATTGATTGACAGACGGACTGATTGATTGATTGACAGATAGATAAATTGATTGATTGATTGACAGACAGATTGATTGAGTGATTGATTAATTGACAGACTGATTGATTGACAGACAAATTGCTTTTATTCCATTTCATTGTATGATTTTGTAGCTTACTTCTGAGTTCAAATCCTGTTGCGGATGACTTTTACTTTCATCTATCCACAGGACAATAAAATAAGTTAAGTAATGAATCGACCAAAATCCTACTTGAAAATTGGAGTTTTTGTTTCTATGTGTAGCAGTAATTCAAAACCTAACCACTAGATATGCAGTCAGACATCACAAGCGAACCACTATAGTTTCGTGTTATCAGTCTACAAACTGACCAATAAGCGCGAAGCAGCAGCGTAATACGGTTTTCTCAAACGTTCAAGAATTTTGCTTCAGGTTGCCTATAAAAATCGTTTAGCATGTAGCTTAGAGCACTGATGGTCAAGGACTTCTGTCGCCACTGAGATCTGCAGAGATGACATCGCATATTTTTGAATCGATCGTACGTTGTGACACAGATAGCTTTCTATAATTTTTAAGCAATATATATATATCTCTCTCTTCTAGTCAGCAATTATTAATATTGTTCACTGTGATAGTCAACACCAGATGCCTTTATGTCCGGCAATAAATATTGCAGTTAAATGTTCGTGTGTTTGCCTCACTTTATTATTCACGCAGCCAACGAAATATGCCTTCATTGACCAACTGAATTCCTGCGTCGGAGGCTCACCATGACGTTTGTTAGAATTAGTTTTATTTCAAGTGCATTGCCCGTTTGTTTTGTGAATTGACGAAAGCACATTTTGTTCATTGAAATATAGCTCTTTGTTTGCCTATGTATGTATATATTAAAAAGAAATAAATGAAAGATAAATAAATAAAAGGCGCAGGAGTGGCTGTGTGGTAAGTAGCTTACTTACCAACCACTTGGTTCCGGGTTCATTCCCACTGCGTGGTACCATGGGCAAGTGTCTTTTACTATAGCCTCAGGCCGACCAAAGCCTTGTGAGTGGATTTGGTAGACGGAAACTGAAAGAAGCCTGTCGTATATATGTATATATACATGTGTGTGTGTATGTTTGTGTCTGTGTTTGTCCCCCAACATCGCTTGACAACCGATGGTGGTGTGTTTATGTCCCCGTAACTTAGCGGTTCGGCAAAAGAGAACCAATAGAATAAGTACTAGGCTTCCAAAGAATAAGTCCTGCGGTCGATTTGCTCGACTAAGGGCGGTGCTCCAGCATGGCCACAGTCAAATGACTGAAACAAGTAAAAGAGTAAAATATATTGGTAATATCATCATTGTCATTTAACGATACTGTTCTATGTTGGCATGTAGCGGACAATCATTGAGTGAAACAAAATTCATGTTTAAACTTTTTTACATTTCTTTATAAAATACTATTATATGACTATTATAGTATTATATAAAATACTATTTATATGACAGATTTGTTTTAAATCAACCAATATGTATGGATAAGATTTTTTTTTTTTTGTCTTTTTGATGAATTTTCTATTTTCATCATTCGAATACCATGCTCTTGACAGTGTTGAATTTTTTCATATAGTAGAATGTGAAAACGTGATATCGTGATATATATATATATATATATATATATATATATATATATATATATATATATATATATAGGTTATGAGCGATAGTGGTGTCAATTAGACCCAGAGGTTTCAGGTAATGCTGAGTAAGTGCTATGGATATACCACAGTTAAGCTCCAGGTTCGGTGATTATGCGAATAAGGGGTCCAACGTAGGTCATATATCAGCATGTGAATATAAGGATTTACTTTTCGTAATGACATAAAAGACCAAGGCTGTGTACATTATAGAACATTTATAAATAGAAGGTCTTACAGCTGTTTCCAGGATATTTGTTATATCCCTTCATCGGAGACTGTGTGAGAGGATGGTTAAGCAATAGTTAGTTTAGTTAAGATAGGAAATAGAGAGTGATTGTAGGGATATTGTATTTGTAAATCCATTGTTTAGGCAGAATGGTATACATATAAGATTCCAATACCTTGTGAGTAAAATCCAACGGTCTTTGAAATTGGTCATTCCAGATACAGTGTTTATACACAGTGTTATTGAATCAAGGATTCTGTTTAAACAGGACCCTAGCTGAAGCTCCTCTCCATCTTACCTCTTGTATGCAGCATACATCGACTCTTCTCCTTTCAAACAGCTCTACAATCTTACTAGACCTACCTTTCAGTGTGCCTACACTGACTATGCCAACTCTGAAAACTGGGAAAGGAATGTGGGGGTGAGGCTTGGAGAGGAGGGATGTTATTCAGCGCCTGAAATGAAGAGGAAGGTTGTCGTGTTCATTTTTTAGGCAAGCTTCACCTGTTCTCACTTCTGACCTGACATTATTCAAACATTCAAGTGTATTAAGATTGTTGCCCCTACTGGAGGTAGGAGTAAGTGTTAGCAGCATTGTAAGCATAAGCATTATGGTCATCAAAATCAAAAATATACATATATATGTATGTATGCATATATAGACACACATATGTACATACATACGTATATATGTATATAGCTATGCATATATGGGTACAGAATGTCACAAAACATAAACAAACATGAAATACGAAAATAACATTGGATACACAAGAAACAAGAGAAACAAATGGAAAACAAGACAAGTAACATAAAAAAACGACCCTTCACCAGTTGTCGGTTGTTCTTCTACTCCTTATTTTGCGCAATCGACGACAAGATGAGACTTTGAAGGTAGTTGCTCCTGCAAACCAAAATGAAAAGATTTTGGATTTGCAGAAGGTCAAGGTTGATAACAAAAACAGGACATACAACAAACCAAATGAAACGAATACAAACAGGGAGGGCCATTAGGCTCAGATGAGGTAAAGTGGCGAATGCTTGAAGAAGATTCTTTGATAAAAGAAAAGAGAGGAGACAGATACAAATGCGTCTGAACTGCACAACAGAGTAAAGGAAAAGAAAGATGATAACACGGGGAAAGGAAGGATGGATGGTGGTCATGTGTGAGCAACGAGAGAGAGTAAAGGAGGAAGAGAGAGAGAGGGGGGGACAGATAGATAGAAAACGGTGAAGGGGAGAAAAAAGGATGAGAGAGAAAACAAAAGGGAGAGCGAGAGGGGGAACAGTAAAGGAAGGAGTAAAAGAAAGAGTCATCGATTATGTTAAGAAAAGACTTACTTGGGAATGGATACATGGTGTACAATCAAATAATAATATATATATAAGCATATATAGACACACAATATATTACTTAACCTCACAACCATGCTAGGTATCTGTTCTCATGTACAGAGGCAAAAATACATTGAACAAATCTATTTTATCTGTGCTGCTTGACGCATCAGTTGATATTAATCTTCCTTCATTAAAGTCTATTTTTATTTTAATGATTGCAAATACAATTTAGCAAGTGAATATGCTCGTTAGAAACAGTATAAACATCAGTCTCATTTTCATAAACTGTGACAGTATTACTTGTAAAACTTTAGTTAGTAGCAGAGAAGCAGAAAAATATTGTATTTTAACCACATCGCCATCATCTTCATCATTGGCGGCAGCGACATGACCACCGTTGTGATCATCGATGTCCTCATTACCATCATCCTTTAAAGTTTGTTATCCATGTCAGCATGGGTTTGATAGTCTTTCAGAGGACTGCGTTGAAATTCATTGTCTGTTTTTGCTTGGTTTCTACAAGTAGATGCCCTTCCTAATACCAAACACTCCACAGAATTATTCTTAGCTTTTTTTCATGGCACCGACATTAGTGAGGTTGCCATATAACGTGCAAGACAAAGACAAGACACACACACACACACACACACACACACACACTCAACTGAGTGAGAGTGCATTTTGAGAGAGGGGTGGTGGCTCTATGCTTAGTGTTGAACGGCTAAAATATGAGAGAGCGACAGGCTCAATCGTCTTCCTGTAGAGGAGATAAAGATGGTGGTGGTGAAGAGACAGAGCCAACTCCCAACATAAATACAAAGAGAGAATACAGGGAGAGGATCAAGGGGAAAGGAAAGAATGAGTAAGTTCTTAAGAGTCTGAGAGGAGGGTGAGAGATGGTTAGAGATAGGGTGGCGGTGTGGTTGGTGTTAAATACTAATATGGAGGTAGGGGATATACTGCACAAAGTTGTCGTACAACAGATACAATTGTCCAGATTGGCTTCATCTGTTAAAGTTTCTTGTCTTCATTTATACATGTAATCATTTTTTTAAAAAATGGCCATTGTCGTGTGTGTGCATGCGTGTGTACCTATCTGTATGTCTGTGCCTGTGCTTATGTCTACGCTAGTGTAAGAACCATTGTTGCTTATGTTTATTTTATGCCCTGTAACTTCGTGGTTCAGCAAATAGATTTTGATAAAATAAATACCAACCCGAAATAAATGCTCTTGCAATTATTTTCTCACAATGCAGAATATTAATCATGTCACAGTGACCTGGTCTTCTTCCATATCACTTATTATTTAGTTTTACATAAGTGTTTGGTTAAGTGGTTATAGTATTGTGTGGTCAGGACAGTACTTTAACCTTGTGGTGTTCTCACTCACAAATGTCTGTTAAAGTAAGTTCCTTGGACATCACTGTCTTTGACTCAGGGCCGATAACCCGATCTCCATCATGTATAAATGACTGATATCATAACATACTGCCTGAATGGGATACTAGTTAATCTCAGCGTTCATTTACAGCTAAATGGACAAAAGCAAGGTGAAATGAAATGTTTTGCTCAAGAACTCAACGTACCACCCACTTTGGGAATCGGTTCCTCGATTTTGCGATCATGCATGGAACACCGTAACCATTAAACCGTGCGCTGTCACAAGTATGTGATGCAAGTTTATTAATTCATAACACTGTAACATTTTTTTTCTTTTGTCTTCGATCAGTAACAGTTATTTCTTATTTGCTTCTATCTAGAAATCAAAAGAAATGACTGCTATTCCCTTCAAACTGCTTTTGTGACCTTGTCATCAATGTTTTGAAATTGACCTAATTTTCTTTACATTTCAGACAGATTCAGCGTTGAGTGGCTGAAGCAGAAATATGATTATAGTAAATATTCTGCACAATACCACAAATTTTGTCAGTTGCTTGATTTTAACCACTTGAGCATGTTCCTTTGCAGCTAACAATATGTTTAGTTAGTTGGCACTCCGTCACTTACGACGTCGAGAGTTCCAGTTGATCCGATCAACGGAACAGCCTGCTCGTGAAATTAACGTGCAAGTGGCTGAGCACTCCACAGACACGTGTACCCTTAACGTAGTTCTCGGGGATATTCAGCGTGACACAGTGTGACAAGGATGACCCTTTGAAATACAGGCACAACAGAAACAGGAAGTAAGAGTGAGAGAAAGTTGTGGTGAAAGAGTACAGCAGGGTTCGCCACCACCCCTGCCGGAGCCTCGTGGAGCTTTAGGTGTTTTCGCTCAATAAACACTCACAACGCCCTGTCTGAGAATCGAAACCGCGATCCTATGACCGCGAGTCCGCTGCCCTAACCACTGGGCCATTGCGTCTCCACACTAACAATATGTACATCTCTGATTATGAGCAGGAGTAGTGGAGGAGCATCAGAGTCATGTGTTGAGAGGGATTCTTTGGGGTTTGAATAAATATCGTAAAAGCAAAGTTTGAAGGAAATATTAGCCATTTTTCATACTTTTTAAGAGTAAGCAAACTGTAAATAACAATTGCTACCCAAAGACAAAAATTGTGTTCCATAGTGTAATCAATTTTGAAGTAAATATTATTTTAAAGTAAAGTCTATTTGCCAACATAATGTGGTTGTCCTGGATGGGACGATTGTTACTGTTGCTTAGCCCCAGTAAACGTCATTTCCAGCTGGCTATATGACACAATATCTGTGTCCTTACATTTTCGAACAGGGAGCTTAGCACTCCCATTCAGCCTTTAAGCACCAGTAAGAATCGTCTCACTGTTACTGAATATCTCTCTTTGAGAGATTTAGAAATAATCTTTCTGTTTGAATATTATTTTCTTTTCTATAAATTTCAGTTTCAAGGACAGAGTTTTGATAAAACCAGTTTTCGAACTTAGCAGCAAGCTAATAACTGGGATGGTATTTTTTAGTCAATCCCCTCATTGTACGTGAATTAAGCCATTAATTTAGAACAGCTTCATGAAGCAGTCACCTGATACATTACAGCAAAACAGTAATGTAGTTTGATTTTCACAGGCTTTGAATCTGGTAACCACTTTTCCTTTTCTTGATATAAAAGTTTTAAGTTTTGTTTTTGCATCTTCTAAAATAGATCGATTTCATCAACGTTAAACAGTTTTTGTTTTTTAAGAATAGGAACTTCCTTCAATTGTTTTAGCTAATCGTAGCACAAATTCTTCATCAGCTTCCTTGCACTCGATCCACTTTCATTCTGTAAGCTGAGATCATGAAAAAACCTTCAGTTTATAACTTTTTCAAGCTATTCTTTTCTACTTGAATTGAGTTCTTTGCAAGGAGGAAAAACATTAAGTGTGAGTCCATTGACGGACCTCTGGAAGTATTGTTTCCACCATTGTTCATAATATTGGGGTCCTATAAAACAATGTCATGGATCTTTCAGTACCTTCAAGACTTCTTTCCTAAGCTGCCTGAGGCAAAGGTCAAAGGTGTTTGTTTGGACATCAAATAAATCCCTGAGTGCATGGAACTCCTTCAGATGCTATAAGAGCAACTTCAAACAGCTTTGTTACTGCGATTGGGTGCTTTCTGGTCAATCACAAGACAGGGAACCAAATGGAGCTGGTTGGGACCGTGGTGAAGAACTACAGCCAAAAGGGATGCAGGAAATCCTTGAAAATCCAGTCGCTGATGTTTACTTTGATGAATTCAAGAACATGGGAGCATACTCAGAGGAGCAAAGCATGCGCTTCCGTCAAGATATATTACACTTTGAACGTGAAGGGGCACAACGAAAACCCCCAACATCACTTGACAACCGATGTTGGTGTGTTTACGTCCCCGTCACTTAGCGGTTCGGCAAAAGAGACCAATAGAATAAGTACTAGGTTTACAAAGAATAAGTCCTGGGGTCGATTTGCTCGACTAAAGGCGGTGCTCCAGCATGGCCGCAGTCAAATGACTGAAACAAGTTTTAAAAAAAGGTATTTGTATGTAACATGTGCATCTACACCAGTATTTCTCAGCGGTTTTTTTTTTTTTTTTTTACATTTGGACCCATTTGATTCCTATTTTACTCTTCTGGACCCTCATAGCCATTCAGTGTTTTAAATAAACCCTATTATATTAGATTCAAATATTTCGTGTATTGCGGAAAGATAACCAATTTATGGCACTTTTTTCTTTAACAACAAAATCTTATGTGGTCTCCTAAGGGAACACTGTTGAGAACCACTAATCTACACTCAAGCAAAGAAAATTGTCTTTGAAGAGAAAGTCTCCTTATGGACAACATGTGTGAAAAACACACCACTGAACCGTCATTCGAATGTAGGACACGTTTGTAGTAACGCCGTGCGCATGCGTAGAATTAAACAACCAAGCGTTCCCGCTCAATTCATCCTCTTTCTTGCTGGCCAGCAATAGAGCATGGACGTGTCAAGAAGTGTCTCTAACATTCGAACTCTGGAGACAGTCTCTTTACGTGTTAAGCTGTCTCTCTACATCTTTCGGACTTACGCTCGACAGCTCGCTCACACCTACATAACAACGTCCCAACAACAGAAGCTGTAACAACAAGAACTAAAGATGTATATATTTACCACCTAAATAAAGTGTTGTTTAAGTTGATAGTCTGGAGTTTAGCGTTCCGTTATATTTCTTAATCTTATATAGGAAAGTCAGGTATACATCTCATGATGTATAACCAACTTTCCTATACGTTTATTCTGCGTTGTTACTTTTCATCAGCATTTTTTAGTGGGCTACGAACGATGGATTCTGTACTTGTAACTGACGAAGTGTGACAACGCAGAACCAAGTGTCCTACAACCTGATGACGTCGTTCATAACCCAGCTATGTGTGTTTTACATTCATTATTTATAAGGAGAATTTATCTCCAGAGACGATTTTCGCAGCGGAGGTCTCGCCACGTTGGAACGTACACAGATGTGCGAATATAATTGTACATACCTATATCTCAAACGGTTATATGAAATTTCGTCGTGAACATTTTTGCCGTAGGAAAATTCGCCGTTTTTTTCATAAAGTGTGACGTTGAATAAAGACATTCCTATTTAGTACTTTTAAAAACTCTCTTATCATTCTTTTTATTTATTTATTTATTTATTTATTTATTTAAAAAGTGCTGATATAATACGTTTTATCTAACGGCGAAATTTCCAGACATGGTTTCAAACATCTCTGTTTAGTGTACCTCAAATTAAATACGTACAGTGTTTTTTTTTTTTTACCAAACTTATTGCACATTTAGTTTTTACCACGAAATATATGTAGATTGTGTTTTAAAGTGAAGAGATTTACTACAAAACGGAAAGAGAAAAAATTTAAATGAAGAAAACAAACTTTCGAAATGACAACGGAAGTGAATTATTTGCTTGAATAAATTTTATCTCGTCTAGCACAAAGCTTTCTCTATTTTGTACGCTGTCATTTCAAGCAAAGTTTTTTTGGTTTGTATTTTTGAGGATATTTTTTTTCACTGTAAACATCAAGAAAGATTAATTTATTTTACAATAATAGTCTTCTTGGTCTTCTGTTGTAAATTCCATTACATCTAGGACGCATTATAGGAATACCAAATCGACACCAGTACTTGACTGTTATTTTCAGTATCTAATTAAGGCATAAGCATACAGCTCGGGTTCTCACCATCCATAAAGGTCTCAAGATAATTCTTTCTAGTTTCTTGTACAAGGCCAGCGATCATTGAAGGGAGTGGGGAAGTCTGTTACGTCGACGCCAGTGCTCCACTGTACTTATTTTATCGATCCTGAAAGAATGAAAAGTAAATTCTACCTTGACGGCATTTGAACTAAGTACATAAAGCCCGAAGAAATCCGTCCTGCTAACTATTCCGCCAGCTCACCGCCTTAGGCCTCAAGATAAATAAAAAGGGTAATCTTCAAGTTTAGGGTTGTAAAAAAAATTAAAATATTCAAGGGAAGTAACTGAACGTCTTACCAGTATTATCCGTACTACTCTGTTTATAAATAAATCACACACGTGATTTGGTTGAAGTTAACTGTTCATATATAAATCACACACGTCATTGAATATCATAGTACCGGCTGAGAGATCGAAAATGCCTCGTAGAAGACAGGCTGCACAACAACTTATTGTTCCTGAAAATGAAATACTCACTCGTGAATTAATATTAGAGGAATATTGGAATATTAATGAGTTATGCAGCAGTTCAAGAAACCCTAACCGTAATCCTAAAACTAACCCTAACTCTAAAACCCGAACCCTAACCCTAAAACCAGTACAAACGCACGAACGATGTCATAAATAACAGTGACAAACGAAATATATACCGCTGATAGTTGTTGTTGACAACGGATAGTTTTTGCTGACAAACAACGGCACTAATTTTATTCAAGGGAAAAAATCCCGTAACACCGTTGCTTACATTCCACGGCGTAATTGTTTTCACCTCAATAGACGTCAGTGATTGGTTGAAATTACCGAAATACGACAATTTTTTTACATGAAATAACTTCGAATACAAAATTTTTTATCTGTTCTATAACACAAAATATACAAGTATTCGAAGTTTGAAAGTGTTTCGGTACCAAAAACACTACATAAAAAAATGTTGGCCGTCAAACCATAAAGATCCGAGCTATTTTGTATCACTTGAGAAAACATAACCCTGCACTTGGGACTGAGTAGCTTACTAGCTGTTATATTATGCCAGTTGTACTCCATGGGGCAGAAACTTAGACGATGTACTGAGCAAAGGAAAAGAAGATAGATACCTTTGAGATGTGGATCTTTTGTAGAATAAACTGGAAAGACATGGTAACAGACACTGCAGTACTAGAAAAGCTGAAAGTTCAAAGGCACCAATTGTCAAGAATCAAGTCCACAAAGCTATCATATTTTGGATAAAAGACAGGAAATGTGGAGGGATAGAATGTAAGAAGCTGTTAAATAGATTTGTGGAATTAAGACATCAAAGCGTGGACTGGAAACAAGAAGAGAATTGCATGCGTGAAGCACAACACAGAGAATACTGGGGAGTTTTGGCAAACCAATTCCTGATCATAAGGTGAGCATCTGGTTGATGATCGATGAACGCTATGTAGTAAGTCTTTGCCTCAGTTTTCAACCTGACTATTTTCTTTGCAAATAAAGTGTGCGTAAACAAACAGGGCCTTTCAAATTGAATGACGACGACAGCAAAACTCTTGCCAATCAAAATTTGCCCAGATTTGTTCTGAGACTAAGTAAAAGAGCCCTAGAACTGAAGACAAAGTAGAAGAAAATTTGACTGGTAAACGGTTATGTTGGGAACTTTGACATAAGCAGCAAAGTGTGACAACTGGAAAACTCTCGATTTTGGCAGTAACCGGTTACGACTGCCAAACTGTCAGATTGTAAAAAGAGAACAACTCGGGACTAAACAACATCAACTACCACACTAATATTTATATAAATCTCTACTTTTTTTATTGGCCTGTAAAAAGAACTGTCTCTGCAAATACTAAAACATTCACTTCTTCCATAAAAATATTTCTAGCTTCTCTCGGATTACCGTTTAGCTTTTACTTGTTTCAATCATTAGACTGCGGCCATGCTGGGGTACTGTCTTGAAGAATTTTAGTCGAATGAATCAACTGCGGTTTTTATTTTTTATGCTTGATACTTATTTTGTCGGTTCCTTTGATAAACCGCAAAGTTACAGGGACGTAAACCCACCAACAACGGTTGTCAAGTGGTGGTGGGACACAAACAAACACAAGAATATATATATATATATATATATATATATATATATATATATAACCTTGACCCGTGGCTATAGTAGAAGAGACACTCGGCCAAGGTGCCACTGCAGTGGGACTGAACCAGGAATTATGTGGTTGGAAAGCAAACTTCTTACCACACAGCCATGCTTGAGCACGTACATTTTTTCTGACATGAACTTGTCAACATAACTTGGTTTCTCTCCCTGGAACAGTAGTGTTCCTTGTAAAACCATTACAATAAAACACATAAACAGCTAAAACTGAAGATTATCGTTCTCATTCATCTGACATTAAAACATATTGTCACAGTTGCTAATATTTTCGTGAAAGAACCAATAATAATAATTAATAAAATGCCACGTGTTTGTCTTCTATTACTTAAGCGCCCTATATTTTTATTTATTCTTAACAATGAAGCCACCGTTCTCTCGTTTTCTATTGTTTCAAATCAATATATTTCACAGGTGAAATCACGAAAATGATCCAATGGCGAAGTCATCGTTTTTTTTTTTTTTTTCATTCGGTTTCTTCAAATCAAACAATCAAACTAGACGTTGTTCAGAAATCTCTTTTAATTACTTTTCATTTGTGCATCAGGTGTTCATACCACATCGATAAAATAGTGTCATATTTTATTTTAAAACATATGAGTACTTCGATAACATCTTTATGGGAGAGATAGCTGTCAAGCAATTATCACGTTCAGTCAACTTCAGAAATATGTTATTTTTGAAGCATTTGCGCGAATGGAGAATTAGCTCAAGTGGTAGAGTGCTTGCTTAGCATGCGAGAAATACGAGGATTGAGGACTGGATTCTCCATTTCTTTCGAACATTAAGGCAGTGAGCTGGCAGAATCGTTAGCACGACGAGCAAAATGCTTAGCGGCATTTCGCCTGTCTTTATATTCTGAGTTTAAATTCCGCCGAGGTCCACTTTACCTTTTATTGTTTCCAGGTTGATAAAATAAATACCAGCCAAGCACTGGAGTCGATGTAATCGACAAGTCCCCTCCCCTAAAATTTCAGGCCTTGTGCCTATAGTAGAAAGGATTATTACTAGAGTATTGTTGTTAACTCTCATATGATGGGTTACTTTAGCAGTTACCATGAGTAATATAAAAAAATAGGGCACACATAAAATATTTGTAATTTACATTTTTTTTTTTTTCCTCAAGGTAGATTTTGTTCTCCATATCTTTAATGTTGATAAAATAAGTACCTGATATTGAGACTACAGGGTCTTTTACGGGTACTCTACGCAGCATTCGAGAAAAGACTGGAACCTGTTACTTTTCGGTTGGCAGACACCGATTCCCTAACAATGCGAATATCTGGGACCTTTTCTTTGGATCCAGAAAAGTTCGTTTTTCTTAAATGCTCTATCAAAATGTGGTCGTAGCTGACAAAGTCTATATCAATGGTTCTCAACCATTTTTTGCCTATTGGCACCTTCGATTCCTATTTTACTGAACTTTCATAACCAACCATTTCGATGTGTATATAAAAACATCCCGTTGTATTTTTATAATTAAAAGTTATTAGGGGCTGTATAAAACAATTGGTAAAATATTTTGTATGTTATCAGTTTGAAGTAGAAGTGTGTAATGCTTTTATTATGTTTGGTTGTTTAAGCTTAAATACCGCAGAATGGGCTCATCAGACATTTTTTTCCTTTCCATTGAGTCACATGATCCAGTGGTTTGCCAAATTAGTTGCATGTATTATTGGTCGGTTACTAACTGTCCAATCGCATGTTTGCAACAGTTTGTTTTCAATGCGAAAAAGACCACTTTGTCTCTGGAGCCTACCCAAAGTTATAAAAACCCTTGTATTCTGCTCTGCTTCATCTTTGGCAGCAGCTATTGACCACACACAGCAACAAATATATCCTGAAACATGTCTATGTATATTTATAAAACTTTATCTCAATTAAATATCCGAGTGATGTAAAAGTTGAGACGAATGCTTTAACATTAGAAGAACTTCAATGTACACGATGTTCAGGACATTCTTTTAGATGTCGTGGCTGTGTGGTATGAAGTTTGCTTCCCAACCACATAGCTCCAGGTTCAGTCCCATTGCATGGCTCCTTGGGTAGGTGTCTTCTACTATAGCTTTGGGCCGATCAAAGCCTTGTGAGTGAATCTGGTAGACGTAAGCTGAAAGACGCTTGTTGTGTATATATGTGTGTGTGTGTGTGTGAGTGTGTAACTTAACAGTTCTACAAAAGAGACCGATAGAATAAGTACGAGACTGTAAAAAATTAAGTACTGGGGTCGATTCATTCGACTGAAAGTTCTTCAAGGCGGTGCCCCAGCATGGCCACAGTCTAATGACTGAAACAAGTAAAAGAAAAAGATAAAAGATACTTGCTGCAGGTTGTGTACTTCCTGGCAGAGCAATATTATCGATTCACAAATAAATAAATTGGAAAGAAAGGAGCTATTTTATTGAATATGAAATTGAGACTCTGAGAAATCCAATTATGGATCGTTGTTTTTTTAATTTATTGACTGTCATTTACCTTTTTTCTTTGTGTCAGGAGGGGAGGCAATACTTATGATCCTTTCCAGGGTCTCAGAGACTGTTCGGAGGGAGGGAAGGAGAAACTAGTCTCAAGCTGGATGCCTGGCTCGAGTGTTTGCAAAACCAACGTAACCCAAGAATAGCTGCTAGATAATCCTTACGTAACACCAAACTTCTGGCGTCCAAACTCACCAGATTTAAATCCCATGCAGCACTGGATTAACCATTGAGCAAAATATATACGAGACTCCATTCAAATAGTTGACTTAGTTTTCTCGTTAATTTAAACAATTTCAATTGTGATGGAGACCGTCGTGTAGCGATAGAGGAATGAACTATAATATATAGAGAGCAGCGCTGGATTAACCGTTAAGCAAAATAAGCACGTGTTTAGGGCACCAAAGGAAGGAGGGGGCACCAGAATTGGTAAATGATTTACGGCACAAAAGAAATCAATTTAAACTTGCTAAAATAGTTTTCGAAATGGTTTATATGATCGGAAATATAATTTCGAAGTGTTCATGGTGTTATAGTGAGGATCGGGTCAAAGACTTTGCAATTAAGAAATGTAGGAGAAAACTTTTTGAATATGTATAAAATATAAGTGTACAAAAACAAGAGCACTCAGAGAGCGCAAACCTCCGCCAAGGCAACACCAATGTCTTCTCAACGATTAGCCGGAGATGATTTTTAAAACGAGAATATCGGAAATAAACTCAACTGCTCTCACAAACGAGAATATAGATCGATGTATGGAATTATGTATATATGTAAGTACACTGTAACGTGTTAATATAAGGGAGATAATCAGAGAAAGACTTGAAAGTCAACGTAAGATCGTAATACTTCGTGTAAAGTAAAGTAAATATAACAAATAATCTAGAATCCTTGTCCAGTACCGGATCGATCTCAAAATCTAATCAGTTCGTGCCAGTCACGAGGCCAAATATCCCTGAAAGTTTCATCCGAATCCATCCAGCGATTCTTGAGATATTTTGTCCACAGACAAACAAAGAAACAAACACGACTAAAAACCATACTTCCCCTTCGCTAAAATGGAGGTAATAAATATCATTTTCCATCTTACTGTTAGTTTTATTTCATTTAAAAAAAATAAAAGTTTATTTTATGATTTATAATTTTTTATAATTTGAATTACATATATAGAGGAGCACCAAAATCTTTTAAGTGTTTAGGACCTCTATGGGTCTTAATTCGGCCCTGATCTCATGGACGACTAATGTTTAGAGTGTTGTTGAAACAGAAACTTATCGACATCTCCACAGTGCTATAGCTTCACTGAAAGCTGCCATTGCCCAGGCACCTAATGTGTCAGGTGATGCTGTTAAACCGTTACAAAATCCTCTCGAACTGTGAGTGTGGTTTGAGAAGGTTTCCCAGTTTAATTGTGGAACACTATCACGTGTTTTCCATTTTGTAATAGTTTGACCTTCAATAATACATTTATGTAAACGGGTTATTTGGTTTATTTTTCAATAGCATTAACGTTATTTAAATTTTGCATAGTCAAATTATTAGGAGTGGCACAAAGTTAAAATTATTTCTATTTTTTGTATTGGTCATCATCATCGCCGTCGTCATCACCACCACCACCACCATCCTCCTCTTCATCATCATCATCATCATCGCAGGAATCAATGGTTTTGCATATGACTGATTCTTCATGAAATATGTTGATAATTTCTTCGTTTATAGACTCAGCAACATCATTGGTTGTTGTTTGTTCCTTCTGGAGCCATGCCTGGCTTATAAGGGCCTGTTTCCCGGTTTCATTGACGTATAGCTTCCCCACCTGGACGGGGCGCCAGTCCATCGCAGATGAGCTGTTAGATGCAGGAGGAGAGAGAGTGAGAGAAAGTTGTGGCGAAAGAGTCAGCAGAAGTTCGCCATTACCTTCTACCAGAGCTGCGTGATGCTTAAGTGTTTCGCTCATAAACACACAAACCACCCAATCTGAGAGTCGAACCCGCGATCCCTAGACCACGAGTCCACTGCTCTAACCACTAGGCCACGTGCCTCCACAACCTCATTGGTAGAAGTTAGTATTCCTCGATATACTAGACCAGAACCCAACGACATAAGTGATGGTCTGTACCATAGGAGAGTTTCTATAAGAATTCAGCTAGTTGTTCTGAACTGTCCTAATATTTGTTCCAAATTTTGGTACAAAGCCAGCAATTTCGGGGTATAAAGTGAGTCCATTACATGGACCCCAGTGTTCAACTGGTACTTGTTTTATCACTCTTGAAAGAGTGAAAGGTAAAATCGACCCCGGCGGTATTTGAACTCAGAACGAAAAGACAGACGAAATGCCACTAAGCATTTCGCCCGGCATGCCAACGGTTCCGCCAGCTCGTCTCCTATATATAATATTACTTTTATGTTGAATATTACTCGCTGCAGCAGTCACCCCATTGCGCAAAGCTCATTTCTCAGATGGGCTGCAGTTACCCCGATTTTGTGGAGGAAATTGGCAATGTGGGATCCAAGAACACTTGATGTCTCTTCTGTGTTTGTGAGTCACCCCACACACACATACACACACCACTGCTTGACAACCGGTGTTGATGTGTTTACGTTCCCATAATTTAACGGTTCGGCCAAAGAGACTGATAGGAAAAGTACTAGGCTTTAAAAACATGAATACTAGGGCCGATTTATTCGACTAAAAACTTTGTAGGGAAGTGGTTATACACCATTAGGTGTACTCCGCTTCCGTACATTAACTTCTTGAAGAAACAACGGAACGCAGATTCTGAACTATCAACACAACAATATTTATTACAATAGAATTCGGCAGCACTTCGCCCTTTGGTTACTGAGACGCCGTCAATGATGTTGCGTGGTTATTTGTCTAGCTCCAGAGTTGGAATGTTGGAGAGAGGCTGCTACGACGTCCAGGCCCTTCGTCGGCCAGCGAGAAAGAGAGTGAAAAGAAGCGCGAAAGCTTGGATGTCGATGACTACGCATGCGCATGAGACTCTTCCTGTATTCCTTCCGGAACTAGTCCCTGCGCATGTGTGGATAGAAACTCCGAAAATGTCGTCTGTTATAAAGGCGTCACTACAACTTCTTCAAAGAGGTACCCCAGCATGGCCATAGTCTAATCACTGAAACAAATAAAACAAGAAAATTTACTTGAGGTAGGAGTAGGGGTCGATAAGTCATTGACGGTTCCATGAAGGGGTCAATGATATAAGGAGTTTGCTGACCCTTGCTCTAAACAGTTGCACATCTTGCAAGAAATAACAGCCAAAGCTTCCCCAATTCACACTGTACTGTCTGAAAGAATAAATGGAAAGAAAAGACATTTGAGAAAGCAGTACTAAATACAAAAATACACTATCCCTCTAAAAGTTAGACTGGATGGTCACTTCTAGAATACATTTAGACATTCGCCTAATCTTCTCGATAAGAGATGACCTGTGGCTAAACAAAAAGAACAACTTAGATCTTTTAACGAGCCAAAATAAATCTATTTTATAAAACTGGAAAGAAAATACCGACTGTCTCTCTCTACATGCAGGCCTTCATACAATATTAAAGAGAAATACACATTTATTTATTCGTTTTATTTATTTTAGTTTTAATCAACTCTGGTGAATAGATAGAATCTTGTCATGGATGCAATAAAGAGAATACACAAAAACCGGTCATATCTGGTTTCTTTTCAGCTTTTCTTCTATTTAATGAAATCGATGATAGAAGAAATAATAAACTTTTGCTTCGGCGAATAAACGCAAAGACATGTCTTCTCGTTTACGTTGTTATTCTCATTGATCTTAATGGAAGTAGCTTTAACACCAGAATCTACGTCACTGTAGAACCTCTCGCCCTCTGATATTGTTTATTGTGGTTGTTATTTAGCCTCGGGTTGGCCCTAATCGAATAGATCTATAACCAAAGACACTCCAGCAATGACTATCACTACCTACGTCTCTTTCCTTTCTGTGTATTTATCACGACTTCACTTCCTGTTATGTGTTATTTTCCTAAAACGATAGGATTTGGTTTGGACGGGAAATTGGCTGCTGCTGCTGCTGTCGTTTAACCCCAGGTCGGACCTGATCAGGTAAACCTATGACCAAAGACATTCCAGCGATGACCATATCCACATCTTTTCCCTTTATTTGTATTCTGATAATCAGAAGTTCTCTTCCTGTTATATGTCATTTTTTTAAGATTTGGAAAGGAAATTAGCTGTCGCTGGTGGTGACGGCGGCAGCGGCGGCGGCGATGGTGGTGGTGGTGGTGGTGGTGGTGGTGGTGGTTAACCCTTTAGTCCGGTACTTATCGAGTAGACCTATGATAACAAACATTCCAGCAATGACCACTGTCTTTTTCCTATATTTGTACCCTGATTATTACAAACTTCACGTCCTGTCACTTGTTCTTCTCCAAGACGGCTGTTACGTGATTGAAGGCAAGGGGGGATTAGTTGTTATTTCTAGGAAGTCTAGCGACCAGGTAGAGGCTTCCTCGTTGGTTTATGGTATCCTCTATGTTAATGGAATAATTGATGGAGAGATGAAAATTCCTTTACAAGACTGGTTGAATTGATGAATGAAAACATGTTTCTTTGGTTGCATGTACAAGTAGCTGGACAAGGCCTGCGAACGTTTAACAGAAGATTTTATTATCATGCATAAAAAAATCAAACTGTGTTGACCTTTTACTGATTACAACAGCAATAATTCCATACTGAGAAAGAGCTACCGCTAGGAGTTTATGACAAGCTACTGATACGGCAACCTGCAGCTTGCTGAACATAACTGGAAACGATTGTGCTATATTCATGGTGACAGTGGTTCTTGGTCAACTGTTTGGTGTGGCAAAAATGGAGACACATAATGGTTGTGCTGTCTGACTGGTTACTTAGCGGTTTGGTTTCGAATCGCCACTACAGTCTCATACCTTCAGTAGACAAGGTTCCAGGATTACACAACCACGAAGGTACTGAGTTTCTCGTGGAAAAGTCAAGAAATTCTCTCTCATAGCAGCGTTTGCAGTGCACAACAACCAGAGATACGTTGGCAGCATCGTTTAGAACAGCTTGCCAACATCAAATAGGCAACATTTGCCACTTTAGAACCATTGTGACGATTTTCTAAGTTTCGCCATTGAATCTCTCCACCTGTCTTGTGCCTTCAGGGTTATGAAGTGTAAATGACAGAAAAAGTCTCCTACTTTGAGTTGGCAAATGACTCCGAAAAGGAACTCCACAACCACCACCACCAGGAACTTGCAGTGTAACCTTGAGACATTCTCTTACCTTTCTGTTAGATTTCTTGAGTATTCTATCTGATAGAATACTTAAAAGCCCTTTATCACACATGTCCGTTCATGGCCACTGCCTGAGCAAAAAGAGGACCCTCAAATTGCCCGCCTTCTTACTTGATATTATTTCCTCTCTCACTTCCAGCATATCACCCACTATGCTACATGTTATAATTCGTGGTTCTATTACATGAAATTCTTTTGTTAGTGAGAAATTCGTTTGTTTTTTGACTCATAAATGATGCTCCACGACTTGACTTTATTCCATGGAATGACTGTAAGCTGGTGCAGCCAAAATAGAAAACAGCTGGCAAAGACAATTAGCGATTGCTGAACCTGGACTAAGAAAATATCGATTTTTGTTCATACAAAAGAAGTCCTTTGAAGTCGATGTTCAAAAGACAGTTCAGAATTTTATGAAGCCACTTTATAAGATGTGTTTAATCTGCTAAGTTAGATACAACAATTTCAGGATTTTTTCTTAAATGAAAGCAGATTCACTTGAAATCCCATGATTTCATAAAGAGAACTGGTGAAATCCTTTAATCTTAACAGAACTCCCTCATTATGCCGCCTACTTGTGTAGTACCTCCCAGTTGCATCTTAAGTACTTTAGAAACAGCAGCTGAGGTACACTATTCTAGCATACTATACACAACATAAATGTAATTGTTTTCATTTTATTTGAAATATAAGTATTTTTTCTTCTTATATATAATATTTTATATTAATGTTTTAAACATTGGTTATTATATAGATTGCTTACATGAAATTACGGTATGCTATTGTCCCTTCCACTCAATTCACATTCGTTTTTTAAAACCCTTAAATTGCATGTTTACTCTGAAATATTCGTTTGCATTCTACTTATATTGGGCTGGTGCATAATTATTGCGGCTTTTTTCAACAAATTTCATGAAAAAAACAAAAACAATATTTAACAAAAACATCGTTAAATGACGGTCTGACCGTCTACCAAGCAAATGGGAAGCAGTAATTGTAGATGGTGAGCATGTTCTGGAGCATAATCATTTTAAGATGTTTTTGTTGAATAAAATTTGTTGAAAAAAAGCTGCAATAATTATGCACCAACCCAATAATTTATGAGCCGGCTATATGTTGGACATTCTCTAACGGGAAGAACATGTTTTTATTTCACATTGCTGTGTGGCTAAGAAGCTCATTTTGCAACCATGTGACATCTTGAGCAAACGTCTGTTACTATAGTCCCCAGTCCGACCATTGCCGTGTGTGTGTGTGTTCTTTGCTGTTTGACAACAGGTTTTGGTTTGTTTACGTCTCCGTAACTTGGCAGTTCGACAAAAATAAGTACTGGGGTCGATTTGTTTGACTAAAACCCCTTCAAGATGGTGCCCAAGCATAGCCGCAGTCCAATGACTGAAACAAGTAAAAGACAAACGACAAACAGGTAACCAACACAATGTTGATCAGTCTTTCTATTAAAATTCCCATTTGGTAAATGGTGACGCTTTAACCATAATTTGAGCCTCGTATTTGATCGCACCAGAAGACTATTGGACTTCTGTTTTTGGTTGAGAATAGCTGCAATTACCACACCAAATAAAAGTATATCTGTCTCAACTTCCAGTAGTATGGGTCTTTTTCTCCTGGTTCTTCAATATCCTGCCACATAAAGGCGGCGAACTGGCAGAACCGTTAGCACACCGAGCAAAATGCTTAGCAGTATTTCGTCTGTCTTTACGTTCTAAGTTCAAATTCTACCGAGATTGACTTTGCCTTTCATCCTTTCGGGGTTGATAAATTAAGTACCAGTTGCGTACTGGATCGATCTAATCGGGTGGCCCCCACCCCGAAAAAGATTTCGGGTCTTGTACCTAGAGTAGAAAAGAATATCCTGCCACTTCAATTTAAGAAATGCCGTTTCTATCTCTTTTGTAACAGCAAATGAAATTGTAATAATCGGGGGATGAACCTTGCTTGAATAATCATACGCTTACAGATCCTGTGGAAATTCCATGGTTATTTTGAAAATTGTGAGATGGAATTGTATTTTTTTCTGCAGAATTTGATCATGTGGACTGTTATAGTACTTTCCATGCCCGTTCTCTCTCTCTCTCTCTCTCTCTCTCTCTCTCTCTCTTTCTCTCTCTCTTTCTCTCTCTCTCTCTCTCTCTTTCTCTCTCTCTCTTTCTCTCTCTGCCTCTCCTTTCAACTATATTACATCCCCACTGCACTAAACACGGTCTGTTCCTCCCTCTCTCCCCCTCTCTCTCTCCCTTCAATTAATAAATCATATAACATTAACAGCCTCTTTCTATCAGATCTCACTACTAACCACTCTTCTCTTTCTCTCTCTTCGCTTCTTTCTCTCCAACTAATCATGTGACAGTATTACACATTCGCCTCAGTGTTTGAACATTGAGATTCACTGAGAATGACAAGGAAAAAAGCCAAGACTCCTACAAAATGATTTAATATTCCAAAAATCATATAAATCATGCATTGTCAGAATAATTATATATTCACTGAGAATAATAGAGCGAATAGCCAAGAATTCCACAAATTGATTTAATATTCCAGAAACATATAAACCATGCAATTGTTGGAACCATCCAGGATCATGACATATATTTTCGTTTTCAACTACACAACTAAGGTTGTTCAACTTTTGAGTTAAAAACAGAAATTTACGCTCGTTGCCACAAACACTCATACTTTTAGCAGCTGTAAGGAATTTTTAAAGATTAACATTGTGATCTTTCTGTGTTAAACCACAGATGAGGTTTTTCAATATACTAAGGCTCCCAATAGTTTTTCTTCTTCGATAACCGAACCCATAATGAGCTCAAAGTAAACCAGTTTCTTTGTCACTTTAAAAAGTAACTTGAGTGAACCAGCCACAGCTTATTGCATCTTCGAATGCATTGTATTGTTTGCCTTTGTTCTTAATTGGAACTAGGTGCTAGCCACTATAGAAAACATTGGCACTGGATTCTTGCCACTAAGCAATCTTGTTCCTCAATGTCATAAAATCAAAATAAAGAATACTCGTCAAGAAGCGTGAATCTGTTTTATGGTGTCTGGTTAATCAACACTGAGACAACTTTTATGTGTTTCATCCTTCACAACTACAACAATTTGTGTGCTTTGGAGAATTACTGGGTTAAAATGTTTCCTCTCTTAATAGCTGTTACGTTTCTCTTGTTATAAAATTGTGATCTTCAAGAAAATAGCTGTTACATGATGACAATTTGACACCAGATTAGCAAATATTGTTGGAAGGCAAATATTGTTAATATTGTTAAGTGTTACGTTTTAATGAAGTTTCTCAAAGTTCTGACCTAACATAATGTCAGAACACAACTGAAGAAGTGTATACAGGTATATATTATGATAGCGCTGCCATGCATGAAGAGCCAATTTTTGGAGTAGAAAGCAAAATAGTAACCATGGTAACAGAACTTCTCTTATGTTGCAAAGGGTAAGTAATGAGTAGCATTTTAAATTAAGACGAATAAAACTTATAGAACTACTAGGTATCAGGGCATTTCGATGATGTCTTTTGAGAATTAGCTTTTCACATCATCATCGTCGTTGTCGTCATCGTTGTTTAACGTCTGCTTTCCATGCTGGCATTGGTTGGACGCTTTGACTGGGAACTGGCAAGCTAGGAGGCCGCACCAGGCTCCAATCTGATCTGGCAATGTTTCTACAGCTGGATGCCCTTCCTAACGCCAACCACTTTGAGAGTGTAGTGGGTGCTTTTTACATGCCATTGGCACAGGAGCCAGTCAAGCGACACTGGCATCAGCCACATTTGGATGGTGCTTTTTACGAGCCACCGACACAAGAAGCCAATCAGGTGGCACTGGCAACGACCCACGCATGAATGGTGCTTATTGCGTGCCACCAGCATGGGAGCTAGTCAGGTGGCACTGGCATCGGCCACAGCTACAATTTCCATTTAATTTTGATTTTGATTTTACTTGACTCAATAGGTCTCCTCAGATGCTTTAATATATCGCCTTGAGTAGCAGCTGAAGTCGATAGCAACGTTGGTTGAACAATGAAAATAGCGACAGTAATGGTGGTTGATGAAGAAGCAGCACAATATACTTATAACGAAATAACCAGGGACGATTTGTCCTAGCACCACTCGTAGGTTCCAATAGGCTAGCAAGAATTTCCTGAAATATAAGCACAGTTCAAAGACCCCCGTTCTGGTGTTCAGGATGTTCTCTGGGTCAAGGGAATCATTTAGGATCCTTGTCCATTTTGCTATGCATAATTTAAAGCAGTTGGTCGTGTTAATGTTGGGGCCTGGATTGTCTAGGATTCTCCAGGATATTGTGTATGGAATCCCATTGTCTATTAGCTGCCATATGTGCAATTGCCTGGAGACCTCACATGTCTAGGGACCTGAAAGCTATAGACAATGGCATTTACTTGACATGATGCAGTGCTATGGAACACAGGACCTGGAGGTTACAAAGTAAAACTTCTTAACCATTTGGCTCTATATATATTAAACCAACAAGCTGTGATATCTCAAGGCATGGGTATACTGAGCAGTTGCCTGGGGACCTTACGTGTCTTGGGGTCCAATTCTGATCTATGTATGTTGTGGCTTGCTGACATTATCAGAAGGGGTATCAATGTACATGGCTTCCTATCACAAGTGGAGCCTGTAAGTCTTGACAGCAGTGATTGGTAGCCACCCAGACAGAATAACCCTCTTACAATATAAGGGAGGTAAATCCATAATCTGGGACACGATGTGCTGTGACATGTTCTCCAGCTTTGTCGCATCACCAGCAAACCTGGATATCACCACTCATAACACAGAGGAGAGGAAGTTAAGCAAGTATCAGAGCCTGACCAGCCACTATCTGTTTGTGACAGTCACTGTTGAAACCTTGGGTGTTCTCAGACCCTACGCTGCTGATTTCCACTGCAAAATCAAGAAAACTGCAGCTTGTGTGAGGAATGAGCCCCACAAGGTGGGGGTGGTTGTCACAGCAAATTCTCTGGCTATTCTCTGCAGTGTCACCTTTGCAATAGGGCCATAGGATGCAGCTGACCACACCATTGAGACTGGCGTGTACAACCCGTTACTCCCTCCCACCATTTTTTGTTGCTTAATCCTCCATTTGTTTTTCTTTTGTTGAACTAATTCTGGCTTTTTTTCTGGCTTCTATGCCTTCAATTTTTTTTCTTTTCTTCCTGTAAAAATGTCACTAAATAAAGATTTCAGTTTGAAAAAAAAAAAACAACAACAAATAAATAAATAAATAATACTACTGGGCCCAGTGCTCTAAATCATCTGGGGTAGGGGGTGTTATATTGCTGCTACATTGACCTTGCCTACAAGTGATCAATATGTCTTATAAAAAAATTAGATTGATTTTGAAGCTTAAGGTTGTTTATTGATAGCCAAATAGTGAAGAGAATGAAGATAGATAAATATATAAAATTCTGGTAATCTTCTGTTTAAAGCAAGGGGAAAGCGAGAGAAGGATAGTGACAATAATCAGCATTAGCTGTTGATTACAATTCAGCAATAAGATGGAATTGAAGGAATGTCTTTTTCCCTTGGAAACTAGAAGTTTATTTCATGATTATTTATATATGGTGAAGAAATGCCCGAGTCTGTCACACGACAAGCGACTGAGAGAATCGTAGAAGATGAGAACATAATTAAAACTCAGCAATATGATTGAAACGAATCACATCCTACAGGATATTTGCACCATGACAATCAATATGGAAACTACCATTAAGTTTCTGGTATTGTTTGGATTAATTAATTACTAAGTCAGTGAAGTGGAGTAATTAGTCAACATGGTTGGTGAATAGTGAGATATGTATAGATGGAATCACTTGGAGATACACATATATACAGAAATACATGTATACACATCTATGGAGAACTTGCTCTGAAGTCATTGGGTGTTTCTGGATGGCTAACATATGTCTTCCATGCTGCAATTATGTGTGTGTGTGTGTGTGTGTGAAGGAGTGTACTTTGTGGTTATAATACTTGGTTCATGATCGTAAGGTCGTGAGTTCAATTCCCAGTGATATATATCCTTGAGCAAGATCCTTTATTTCACATTGCACCAGTCTACTCAGCTGGCAATAGTGAGTTGTACCTGTTATTCAAAGGTCCAGCCTTGTCTAACTTTATGTCATGCTAAATCTCCATCAGAATTGCATTAGGGTTACATGGGTCTAGGGAGTGCTCAGCACTTGCACATTCATT
The DNA here is from genome assembly GCF_046866305.1 of Octopus bimaculoides. NCBI lineage: Eukaryota > Metazoa > Mollusca > Cephalopoda > Octopoda > Octopodidae > Octopus > Octopus bimaculoides. The sequence continues at coordinate 108,371,038 of NC_142930.1, read as the reverse complement.
TCACAATGAGTGCTAGCTTTTTTGTTACATATATATTCTATTCTATTCTTTTACTTGTTTCAGTCATTTGACTGTGGCCATGCTGAAGCACTGCTTTTAGTCAAACAAATCAACTCCAGGGCTTATTCTTTGTAAGCAAAGTACTTATTCTATCGGTCTCTTTTTGCTGAACTGCTAAGTGACGAGGATGTAAACACACCAACATCGATTGTCAAGCGATAGTAGAGGGACAGACACACACAAATACATATATATATATATTAATTTATACCACTAGTTGTTGCAGAAAGAAATAATGAAAAAATACAAAATAGTGCCTAATAACACTTTAAGATCTTTGAACTTATCCGCCAATTATGACCAACTACAACATAGAAGAGAAAACTGAACCTTCTGCACCTTCCTGACCCCGCATAACAATTAAGGACCATAAAGAAAATTTCCTAACAGACATGAAAGTAAGAGTAATCTGCCCTAATAAATCCGATCTATGTAAGCTAAGTAAATTAATCTGAGATAAATATATTCCTACTATAAAAAACAAAATCACTCTAGAATTATGGTCAAATACCCATGATGCTCTTAATTGGTTCTCCAATATACAGAATAAATCCACTCACAAGGCTTTGATCGGCCCGAGGCTATAGTAGGTGCCACGCAGTGGGGCTGAACCAGGAACCATGCGGTTGGGAAGCAAGCTACTTACCACACAGCCACTCCTGCGCCTATATATCATCATCATCATCATCATTTAACATCTGTTTTTCATGCTGGCATGGGTTAGATGGCTTGACAGGAGCTGGCCTGGCAGAAGATTGTACCAGGCGTCAGTGTTTGTTTTGTCATGGTTCTTATGGCTGGATGCCTTCCTGAAACGAACTCCACCATAGTGTGGATTGAAGGCTTTTTATGTGGCACCAGCACAGGCAAGGTCAGTTTTTGCAGGGGTTTTGCAGCTAGATACCCTTCCAAACACCAACCACTTTACAGTTGACAGGGTCACCAAGTAACTTGCAAAACAAAGAACTTTTGAGAAGGGAGGGACCATTGGAGGAGGTGACCTTGTGCTAGAGGATGAAAGGTTAGAATGTGACAGAGAGACAGAAATATGTGTCTTGCTGTAGATAATGGTTACTTGGTCAGAGAGAAAGAGAGGGGGAGAGAGACTGAGGAATGGGGAATGAAACAGGTGTGTTGCTGTAGAGAAGGTACATGGATAACCTGTCAAAGGGGAAAACAAGACAGAGAGAGAGAAAGAAAGGAGGAGGGAGAGAGAGAGGAGGAGGGAGAGAGAGAGGGGAGGAGGGAGAGGGAGAGAGAGGGGAGGAGGAGGGGGAGAGAGAGAGTTGGGAAAAGGGTGTAGAGGAGATAGGGGGAAGGAAAGAAAGCAGGAAGAGGGAGTGGGAAAGAGTGAGAGAAAGGAGGATGCAGGATGAGAAAAATAGTGAGGACAAGTGAGGTGGGAGAAAGGGAAAGGGGAAAAGGAGAGGGAGAGAAAGGTACAAAGGGAGGGAGTTAGAGTCAGAGAAAGCTGGGAGAGAGAGAGAGAGAGATTGTGTGAGAGGGAAAGGAAGAGAGCAAGAGAAAAAGGTAGAGGGAGAGAAAGGATAAAGGAAAAGAAAAAGAGAGAGAGAAAGAGTAAGAGAGAGAGAGAGCTGTGTGAGTAGACTGAAATAATAAAGGAATTCATTGTGGAATTCTAATCCAAATTGTCTGCCATGTTCTTTTTTTTGTCCTTTCTCCTTCCTAAAAGTGACCACCACTTTAATTTCCGATGTAATGTTTACTCAGATCTCAAGATCTCAATCTTCAGCCTTTTCTACTCAATGACGTCAAATGCAATCAATAGATTTACTTTTCACCTGCCAACTTCACTCATTTTGGGGTTTTATTTTCCTTTCTCTTTCCTCCATTTTTTCTTTTTCTTTTTCTTTTTCTCATTTTCTCATTTTCTAATATTTGTTCTTTCTTGTTTTCAGATCTGAAGACGTGATTCTTTCGTTTTTAGTTTATATTTCTCTATTGACACAAATTCTTGAATAAATAATCAAAAGAATTAACAAGTATATATAAATATATAACTCGTGCAGGATCAGTTAAATAAATAAAACAATGATAAATAAAGTAAAATGATGATAATTACTGGTATTGTTTATTTTTAAAACAATTGTTATAGGTTCTAAGAAAATAAATTGTGATATACAAGGCTTTCTCAAGAATTTTCCATTTTCTTCTCTCTTGTTATTTATGTATTTCATGTTGTTTGCACAGTTGGTGACGTCCTGTACCCATATATGCATATATACACACACACACACACACACACACACACACACACACACACATCATCATCATCATCATATATATTATTTATTATTGTGTGGATATATATATATATCAAAGTTACATAAGGCCGGTTTATGGGATTACCTTATACAAATGGCAGCTAATAGATGACAGGATTCCATAAATATATATAGAGAGAGTGAGAGAGAAGAGAAGAAATGGCTATATCTTCTCTACATATATTAAACCATGGTTTTACCTTTAAATTACCTACTACCTTATAACGCAGACTATACATATAACCTCTAACTTATAACCTCTAACTTATATCTTGCTATATATATATATACATATAATTGTTAAAGGGGGCAACAAATGCTAAGGCAAGACAAACATCTCAAGTCATATACGTTATTATTATCGGTAAGATTCAAAGTCTTACAGCTGTTTCTTCCATCATTGGAAATAAATAAGGAAAATGTGAAGGGTATAGATTAAGGAAATAATGACATAGAGGACTGGGGAAAAGGAATAAAGAAATGAAGAAAAAGAAGAAAAGAAGCATAACAGTTCACAGTTCAATTTTCTGATAGTGTAGATGTTAGTCCATAAGTCCTTAGATGCAATCCTAATTAAATCCATGTATGGTTATAGCCTTCATAGTGTAAATATCCAGAGATAAACATGAACATATTGAAGGTTTGTAAGAGAACGATAGCAGAGGTGGCTATTCAGGGGTAAAGAGAAAGGTATTGGTAGGGAAGCTGGAGGTTCAGAAAATAGAGGAAGAATGCAAGGATTGGTATGAAGGACAAAATAAGGTATATAAAAATATAATGTACAACAATAACCAAGATAAATAAATAAATATATAAGGGTAAATAAGGAGAGAGGAGGAGGAGGTAAAGGAAGATAACGTAAAAATTATAAAATAAAGTAAAATGAAAGGGATTCAAAGAGAATAGTAGATGCCAGTGCTATTCTTCTAGTTTCTAGGGGTTGGGGAGGAAATCTAGTAGTAAGTGTTTGTGTCCATTTTATGGTTAAGGTCAGTGACTAAAGAAATATTTTCGGACATTGCACATCCAGTGGAGCATACTAGCTTCATTTCTTACAAACCTATGCATGTCCTAAGCAGTCATAGCCCAAGTTTTGCTGCCATGTAGCATGGCTGTTCACACACAGGCATCATACAATTTGCCTTTAATTCTGAGAGAGAGAGAGACCCTTTGTTACCAGCAGAGGTCGGAGTTCTCTGAACTTTGCTCAGCCTATTCTTATTCTAGCAGCTATGCTCTCAGAGCATCCACTCCCACTATTGACTTGGTCACCTAAGTAACAGAAACATGCTGCTAACACAAAATAGGGCACAGTATTGACTTAAAAACCTTTAATATATTTTGTAGTATATTATGGTTTCAAAATGGAGTACTGTGTCCTTCCCTGCAATTAATGTATGTATACATAGTCGGCTCCAGCTCGTATCTGAGCATTGGGTTCGTCAGTTTCTATCCAGTCTCCTCAGCTGATGTTTGTGCCGAATGTGACTTTAGAGTCCAAGTTTGTGGCGAAAGAGTCGTGGGCAGAATTCGCACAGGATGGTCAGTGTGGGTCGAGGATGTTGAAGACACTCCTTTCTTCTCCTGTGCTTTACCTCCTCGTTCTGTTGTCTGTTCTGCTCGAAGTAGCTGGCTCCATTGCAGATAGCAATCCTCCAGGCCGTTCTATCCATGGCAATCTGTTCCCATGAGGATGGCTGGATGTTAGTTTGAGCAAGAGTCTGTTTGAGCTGATCTTTCAAATGGAATTTTAGACCTCCTCTGGGTCTTGTTCCAATTGCAAGTTCTCCATAGATGTGTATACATGTATTTCTGTATATATGTGTATCTCCAAGTGATTCCATCTATACATATCTCACTATTCACCAACCATGTTGACTAATTACTCCACTTCACTGACTTAGTAATTAATTAATCCAAACAATACCAGAAACTTAATGGTAGTTTCCATATTGATTGTCATGGTGCAAATATCCTGTAGGATGTGATTCGTTTCAATCATATTGCTGAGTTTTAATTATGTTCTCATCTTCTACGATTCTCTCAGTTGCTTGTCGTGTGACAGACTCGGGCATTTCTTCACCATATATAAATAATCATGAAATAAACTTCTAGTTTCCAAGGGAAAAAGACATTCCTTCAATTCCATCTTATTGCTGAATTGTAATCAACAGCTAATGCTGATTATTGTCACTATCCTTCTCTCGCTTTCCCCTTGCTTTAAACAGAAGATTACCAGAATTTTATATATTTATCTATCTTCATTCTCTTCACTATTTGGCTATCAATAAACAACCTTAAGCTTCGAAATCAATCTAATTTTTTTATAAGACATATTGATCACTTGTAGGCAAGGTCAATGTAGCAGCAATATAACACCCCCTACCCCAGATGAATTAGAGCACTGGGCCCTGTAGTATTATTTATTTATTTGTTGTTGTTTTTTGTCCTTTTTTTCAAACTGAAATCTTTATTTAGTGACATATTTTTACAGGAAGAAAAGAAAAAAAAATTAAAGGCATAGAAGCCAGAAAAACAGCCAGAATTAGTTCAACAAAAAATGGTGGGAGGGAGTAACAGGTTGTATACGCCAGTCTCAATGGTGTGGTCAGCTGCATCTCATGGTCATATTGCAAAGGTGACACTGCAGAGAATAGCCAGAGAATTTGCTGTGACAACCACCCCTACCTGGTGGGGCTCATTCCTCACACAAACTGCCGTTTTCTTGATTTTGCAGAGGAAATCAGCAGCATAGGGTCTGAGAACACCCAAGGTTTCAACAGTGACTGTCACAAACAGATAGTGGCTGGTCAGGCTCTGATACTTGCTTAACTTCCTCTCCTCTGTGTTACGAGTGGTGATATCCAAGTTTGCTGGTGATGCGACAAAACTGGAGAACATGTCACAGCACATCATGTCCCAGATTATGGATTTACCTCCCTTATCTGGGAAGAGGGTTATTCTATCGGGGTGGTCACCATCACTGTTGTCAAGACCTACAGGCTCTACTTATGATGAGAAGCCATGTACATCGAGACCCCTTCTGATAATGTCAGCAAGCCACAACATACATAGATCAGAATTGGACCCCAAGACACGTAAGGTCCCCAGGCAACTGCTCAGTATGCCCATGCCTTGAGATGTCACAGCTTGTTGGTTTAATATATATAGAGCCAAATGGTTAAGAAGTTTTGCTTTGCAACCTCCAGGTCCTATGTTCCATATCACTGCATCATAATTATTCTATGTAACGATATGATATGGAAAACTCAGCAATTAACAGTTGTTACCATTGCACAGAAACAATTGTTGTGATTTGTGATTAAAGCCTGTTCATTCCATCTTGTTTTATAAATTTTTATATACACACATGCTGATTTGCTTGTGTATACATTGTACTTGTTTCCATGAAAATTCAATGTTAAAAAAAAGTAGCATACACGACACTGCTTTTCCCCTTCCCAGGCTACAGGCCCACACCCCCAACACCCATACTGTTAGGATTGGCACTCTCAACGTCGGCATGCTGAAAGGTAGATCTGGTGAAATTGTTGAGATGCTTGAACGGAGACGCGTAGATATGTGCTGCATCCAGGAAGTAAGATGGAGAGGAGGTTCTGCGAGGTTCCTCACAGGCAAAGAACACAGGTACAAGATTTTCTGGGCAGGGAACACTGACGGGGTCGGGGGCGTAGGAATACTTCTAGCGGAGAAATGGGTGGATAAGGTAATCGAGGTCGTTAGAGTAAGTGACAGAGTACTTAATATTAGACTAGTGCTTCATCATAGATTAGCTACTGTCATCTCAGCCTATGCACCTCAACCGGGGCTACCAGATGGTCTGAAAGACCAATTCTATGACACCCTCTTGCAAACTACCTCGTCGACGAGTGACAGGGACCTTCTCTTTGTGGCTGGAGACTTCAACGGTCATGTCGGACGTCATGCTGGAGGCTTCCATGGCATACATGGAGGCTATGGCTTCGGTTCCCGCAACGAGGAGGGAACCAGACTGCTGGAGTTCTGTGATGCAACCGATCTTATGGTCTGCAATACCAACTTCAGGAAACCTGCCAGTCACCTAGTCACCTACCGCTCCGGCAGACACTCTAGCCAAATCGACTACATCCTCGCCAGAAATAGGGAAAGAGGGCAGCTTATAAATGCCAAAACCTACCCTGGCGAAGAATGTACCACACAACATAGATTAGTAGTTAGCGACTTTGGGATCAAGGTAAAATGGGTGCCCAGAATTAGACCGGCTTGGAAGAGAAGGGTGTGGAAGCTTAAAGACCCTGCAAATGGACAGAGACTTAGAGACAAGTTACTTGAAGCATTTAACGAAATAGAAGGGGATATAGCATCATACAACGTGGAAGACAATTGGAGATTTCTGCGGGACAACCTGTTGAAAGCCACCGACCAGATCTGTGGGTGGTGTTAGGTCCCCTCTCGACCCAGAGTAACGTGGTGATGGAACAAGGAGGTAGACAGGGCTATTAGACAAAAGAAACAGGCTTGGAAGGACTGGAAGAACAGTGGTAGCAGGGAATTGTACCAATGTGCCAGAAGGAAGGCTAGGCGAGAGGTTTATTTAGCCAGAGGGGAAGCAGATAAGAAAAGATTTGCCAATGTTCTGCGCTGTGAGGACCAAAGACTCGAGGTATTTCGTGTTGCAAGACAGTGTAGGAGAGAAAATAGTGATGTCGTAGGAGAGAAATGTGTTCGCATAGATGATGGTACGCTTGCACTAAATGAGGATGCAAAGAAAGAGGTCTGGAGATGCCACTACGATAGATTGCTTAATAAAGAGAATGAATGGGAGGAAGAGAGCCTGCCGTATGTCGACCCAATAGAGGGACCAGCTATCCGAGTTGATAGTACCAGGGTAGATAAAGCAATTAAAAGTATGAAGACCAGGAAAGCCCCCGGCCCATCAGGAATCACTGCAGAGATGCTCAAAATATCTGGCAGTGTTGGCTACAGCCTAGTCACCCGTATTACGAACCAGGTGATACACGAAGGAGTCATACCCAATGACTGGTGTAGCAGCATTATAGTCAACTGCTACAAAGGTAAAGGTGACGCTTTAGATACAAATAATTACAGAGGCATCAAGCTGTTAGATCAGGTTATGAAAGTTACAGAGAGGGTCATAGCCCAACTAATTAGGGAGCAAATCAATTTAGATGAGATGCAGTTTGGGTTCGTGCCAGGTAAAAGCACTACTGATGCCTTATTTCTAGTAAGACAGCTGCAGGAGAAATACCTAGCCAAGGATAAACCTCTGTACCTGGCTTTCGTTGACATGGAGAAAGCCTTTGACAGGGTCCCCCGATCCCTTATCTGGTGGTCAATGAGGAAACTTGGGATAGAAGAATGGTTAGTGAGAGCTGTGCGAGCCATGTACAGAGATGCTGCCAGTAAGGTGAGGGTTGGAAATGAGTACAGCAATGAATTCCGGGTAGGGGTAGGGGTCCACCAAGGTTCCGTCCTCAGCCCCCTCTTATTTATCATAGTCGTCCAGGCAATCACAGAGGAGTTCAAGACAAGTTGCCCCTGGGAGCTCCTCTATATTGATGACCTTGCCCTAATTGCGGAGTCACTATCAGAACTAGAGGAGAAGTTTCAGGTGTGGAAGCAAGGTCTAGAATTGAAGGGCCTTAGAGTCAACCTAGCTAAAACCAAAATCCTAATAAGTAGGAAGGTAGATAAAACACAAACCCCTTCAGGTAGATGGCCCTGCTCAGTATGTAGAAAAGGAGTAGGTAGTAACTCTATAAGATGTACCTGGTGCAAGCTATGGACACATAAGAGGTGCAGCAACATCAAAGCAGGTTAACTAGGAAGTTAGTTTTTGTTTGTGGCAGATGTTCAGGTGCAATAAAGACTGTAAACAAACAGGAAATAACTTCTATCTCATTCCAGGGTGAAAAAGTAGAGGTAGTCGATAGCTTCCGCTATCTGGGCGACCAAGTTAGTAGTGGGGGTGGGTGCGCTGAAAGTGTAGCTGCTAGAATAAGAATAGCCTGGGCAAAGTTTAGAGAGCTCTTACCCCTGCTGGCGACAAAGGGACTCTCACTCAGAGTAAAAGGCAGACTGTATGACGCATGTGTACGAACAGCCATGCTACATGGCAGTGAAACATGGGCTGTAACTGCTGAGGACATACGTAAGCTCGCAAGGAATGAAGCCAGTATGCTCCGTTGGATGTGTAATGTCAATGTGAATACCCGTCAGAGTGTAAGTATCTTGAGAGAAAAGCTGAACATTAGAAGCATCAGTTGTGGTGTGCAAGAGAGACGATTGCGCTGGTATGGACATGTGGTGAGAATGGATGAGGATAGCTGCGTGAAAAAGTGTCACGCCCTAACAGTTGAGGGAACCCGTGGAAGAGGTAGGCCCAGGAAGACCTGGGCTGAGGTGGTGAGGCAAGACCTTCGTACATTGGGCCTCACCGAGGCGATGACTACTGACCGAGACCTTTGGAAATGTGCTGTGCGTGAGAAGACCCGGCAAGCCAAGTAAGATCGTTGCCAGTGCCCCTGGACTGGCTCTTGTGCGGGTGGCACATAAGATGCACCATTTTGAGCGTGGCCGTTGCCAGTACTGCCTGACTGGCCTCCGTAGGATTTTCGAGCGAGATTGTTGCCAGTGCCCCTGGACTGGCTCTTGTGTGGGTGGCACATAAAAGACACCATTTCGAGCGTGGCCGTTGCCAGTATCGCCTGACTGGCCTTCGTGCAGGTGACACGTAAAAGCACCTACTACACTCTCTGAGCGGTTGGCGTTAGGAAGGGCATCCAGCTGTAGAAACTCTGCCAAATTTAGATTGGAGCCTGGTGTTGCCATCTGGTTTCACCAGTCCTCAGTCAAGTCGTCCAACCCATGCTAGCATGGAAAGCGGACGTTAAACGATGATGATGATGATGATGATGATATAAAAATCCCCAATACTATATACATGGTATGTTGTTTTTGATTTTTAACAAAATATCCTGATAATACACTTTAATGATTCGTTTTATAATCAATAATCAATATTTAATGATAATTTCTGAATCTCAGAATTCACTCTCAATAAATAAACTCTTTGACTCTCTCATTGATCAGACAGGAAAGCAATTAAATATAATTAACATGTATAATTACAATGGTGTGTGGAAGTGGAGCAGAATAACAGTTTGTTGATTGCATATTGATAAAATAATTAATTTGCTTTCTTTAAAAAACTGTCAAACATTTATTTTGCACCAGAAAATATATTTTGATTATATCTAAAATACAGAACAGATGGTGTATACATTGCCATAATAGCTAGTATGTGTTTCATAATTTATTACTTGTCATCGTCGTCATCATCATCATGTCCACTTTTCTATCATTCTCATGTGGGCCGGACAGGTTTGTTGAGGCAAGTTTTCTGTGACTGGATGCCCCTCCTGTCATTAACCCTTGTCTGTTTCCAAACAAGGTGATATTTTTCTATGGTCAGAAATATTTTTTCTGGAAGACTAGAAATAAATGACATCACTTGTAGGATGGTTATATTCACTTACAACCATCACATGACATCAAGGCAAAGAGACAATAACACACACACACATGCATATATATATATATATATATATATATATATATATATATATATATATATAGTTATATATGATGGGCTTCTTTTCAGTGGCCTGGAGGTTATAGTAGAAGACACTTGTCCAAAGTGCTTTACAGTAGGACTGAATCAGAAACGATGTGGTTGGAAAGCAAACTTCTTACCACACAGCCACATATGGTTGTATGTGATTAAATAACCTGGGTGTAATGTTTCGTTTTATGATCCAGAAAGTGAAATCATTACAAAATGAGATATTTTACAATATTTCATTAAAGTTCAACAATTAAATGAAACTGGAAAAATGTTACTGTTTGAAACTTAAAGTTTATTTTGGAATTTTTCATAACTTTTTCTAGTAAAGTTTGCTTCCCAACCACATGGTTCCTGGTTCAGTCCCACTGCATGGCACCTTGGGAAAATGTCTTCTATTATAGCCTTGGGCTGACCAAATCCTTATGAGTGGATTTGGTCGTTGGAAACTGAAAGAAGTTTGTCATGTGTGTGTGTGTGTTCTCCACCACTGCTTGACAACCAGCACTGGTTTACATCCCCAAAAGCTTAGCAATTCAGCAAAAGAGACTGATAGAATAAGTACCAGGCTTTAAAAAAAAATAAGTGCTGGGGTCAATTCCTTCCACCAAAATTGTTCAAGGCAGTGCCCCAGCATGGCCACAGTCTAATGAATGAAACAAGTAAAAGATAAAAGATAAAGACACAAGTGCTGAAATTTGTTGAGAGGGTCCTTGTTGATCACATGAACACAAGTTGTCAACTGGTACTCATTTTATTGACCCTGAAAGGAAAAATGGCAAGTGCCACCCGACTGTCTCCCCGTGCCAGTAGCACGTAAAAAGCACCATCCAAATGTAGTCAATGCCAGACCCCTGCCCCGACTGGGTCTTGTGCCAGTGACATGTAAAAAGCACCATCTGAATGTGGTCGATGCCAGTGCCACCTAAGTGACTCCCGTGCCGGCGGCACATAAAAACCAACCACTACACTCTCGGGGTGGTTGGTGTAGAAACCTTGACAGATAAGATTGGAGCCTGGTGCAGCCTTCTGACTTACCAGCCCTCAGTCAAACCATCCAACCCATGCCAGCATGGAAAACAAACGTTAAACAATGATGATGATGATGATGATGATGATGATGATGATGATGAAATCCATGGAATTTGAGCTAAGAATGTTATGAGTCAGTAAAAATACTGCTCGTCAATTTGTCCCACATATTAACGATTCTTTTCTGCTCTAGGCACAAGGCCTGAAATTTTTTTGGGGTGGGGGTGGCAGTCAATTAGATCAACTCCAGTACGCAACTGGTACTTAATTTATCACCCCTGAAAGGATGAAAGACAAAGTCAACCTCGGTGGAATTTGAACTCAGAACATAAAGGCAGACAAAATACCACTAAGCATTTCGCCCGGCGTAGTTATCAATTCTGCCAGCTCACAGCCTTAGGAATTGTTCATTACAATAAGGAATGAAATGGGAATAAATTATTCGTAGGTGATGGATGTGGTGTATACCAACAGCTACCAAACTACTTATTGATTAACCAGTCTCTATTTGGTTGGACTAAAAGGCTCATCTTTACACACATCCATCATAGAAGGGACATGGAATAAAATCAAAGATAAATATCATTCCATGCATGGAACATCTGGCAATTATTTTAACATGGATTTAATGGAATTTTTTAATTTTTTATGGTATTGTTCTCATAAATAGAACATACAGATGTCATTTATAATGACTGTGTGTGTGTGTGAGAGAGAGAGAGAGAGAGAGAGAGAGAGAGAGAGAGAGAGAGAGAAAGAAAGACAGGCAGACAGACATTTGATATAATTTAATATACATAATTTACAAAAGAGCTACTAATATTTCATGATTTAGAGATAGTTATTTTGCAGATTATAAAGCCATGTTTTGTGTCTCCAAGCAATTTTTTTTTTAAATACATTCAATGATATTCACTGAGCCTGAAAGATTGTTTGGAGATAGATGGCATGTTATATAAATCTGCCAAATTGCTGTACCACTAAAGCATGAAACGAGTCTTTTGTAAATTGTTATATTAAATTATATCAAATGATATTTATCTCTTATTGGGACAGAGTAACTTTTTTGTTGATTCTATCTAAAATGCAATAGTAAACTATATATGTGTGTATACACACACATCACGTAAAAAGCATCATCCAAGCATGGTCGATGCCAGTGCCGGCTGACTGGTCCTGTGCTGGTGGCACGTAAAAAGCACCATTTGAGTGTAGTCGTTGCCAGTGCCACCTGACTGGCTCCTGTGCCAATGGCATGTAAAAAGCACTATTCAAGCGTGGTCAGTGCCAGTACTTCCAGACTGGCCCTCGTGCCGGTGACACATAAAAAGCACCCACTACACTCTCGGAGTGGTTGGCGTTAGGAAGGGCATCCAGCTGTAGAAACTTTGCCAGATTAAATTGGAGCCTGGTGCAGCCTTCTGGCTTGCCAGCCCTCAGTCAGACCATCCAACCCATGCCAGCATGGAAAGCAGACGTTAAACAACAACAACAATGATGATGGTATATATATATATATATATATATATATATATATATTTAGTTGTAACCCAAGCTATGTTACAATTATTGTTATTCATAGTAAATTGTACAGTGGTTAGGGAGGTGTAATGGTGAGGGTGTGGGAAAGTAGTTGCTGTGCAGTCATGTAGTTCCAGTTTCAGTCCTACTGCACAGCACCATGGGTAAATGTTTTCTTCCATGGCCTCAGATTGACTTAATACCACAGGAATGGGATTTGCTAAAGGGTGAAATGTGTGATGAAAGCTTTGTGAGTGGATTTGCTAGACAGAAACTGAAAGCAACCCATCAGATCATCATCATCATCATCATCGTTTAACGTCCGCTTTCCATGCTGGCATGGGTTGGATGGTTTGACTGAGGACTGGTGGAACCTGAAGGCTGCACCAGGCTCCAATCTGATCTGGCAGAGTTTCTACAGCTGGATGCCCTTCCTATCGCCAACCACTCCGAGAGTGTAGTTGGTATATATGAATATTATCATCATCGTTGTTTTAACATCCAAGTTTCCACCCTCACATGGGTCGAATGGAGTTTATTGAGGCAAATTCTCTACAGACAAATGTTTTTCCTGTTGCCAATATTCACCTGTTTCCAAGCCAGCTAATATTTCCCCATGGCCAGGCCTATTTAAGTAGAATATTGGAAATGAAGGACACTGTTTGTATGGCAGTGATATTCATTTACAGCTACCACATGATGCCATGGCAAGGAGATACAAACATGTACACACTCTCATACACACACATATATATATATACATATGTATGTACGTATGTCCATATGTATGAATGTACGTTCATATGTGCAAACATACAAGCATACATATATACATATATACATACATACATGCATGCATGCATGTATGCATGCATACATCCATACAAACAGACACACACACACACAGACAAATAGATAAACAGACCAGTCTATTTCAGTACAGTGAAGATTTGTAAGACATTCTAAAGATTCTCTATCTGAGATTCTTTGTGTGAGTAGATGCACACACTTAGTTGTGTGCATCGACAGATCAAACAACACACCAACTCAATCACATATTTCCAAACATCAAGAACTCCCTTAACTCAAAAAGTTTTGTCACTTTATTAGTGAATGGCTTGAACTCTCTTAAGAAGAACTTACACAAAGCATAAATCATAAATACATCTATGTGGGCTTTTGTCAGCCCCTGGTTACAATACAGGATGGCCACTGAAAGACTGAATGATATAAAACAAAAATAACCTTTACAAACAAATGTTTATTTTTTATTTTTTATTGTTTTATTTGGATGGAAACATTTTAAAGTCCAGTTTCAGAATCTTCTGAAACGATGTTCTGGCAATGCCTTGTTGAGCAGAGTGACGACAAGTAGAGGCTGATGGATCCTCAAGGACACTCTGCCGTACAGCTTCCACCACTGCATCAATTTGCACAGTGGGCTTAGGACCTGTTCCCAGAAGATTGCCGATTGATCCAGTTCTTTCAAACCAGTTGATTAGGTTCCAAATCACATCATTGCTAGGAGATACTCTGACAGTAAAATGTTGCAGGTATTTTCTCTGAGTTTGAATAATTGGTCTTTTCACTGGAATAGAAAAACTCAATGAGTTTTACTTATTGCTGGACATCATATGTAGCCAATTTTAATCCCCAAGGGATGCTCTATAAACATGCAAAAAAGAAAAAAGAAAAAAGATTGAAAATGAACAAGTTATGACTTTTTCAAACTCTCAGTTTTTCAGCAGCTGCCCTGTTGAAGACACTTGCCTAAAGTGCCATGTATATATGGATGTATAATGTGTGTTTGTACCTCCTGGTCATGACATCACATGGTAGTTGTAAATGAGTGTTACCAGCATCCAAGCTGTGTCATTTGTTTTCAATCTTCTGTTAAAAACATGTCCAAAACAGATGAAGGTTGGCAGCAGGAAAAGCATCCTGCAATATAAAAATGTCTAAATGGATTCTGTCTGACCCATGCAAACATGGAAAAGTGGATGTTAAAGCAATGTGATGATAACGACAGTACACACACACATGTATGCACAAAAACACACACATGTCAGCAAAGGGTGTAAATGGTAGTGAAAAAAACTGTTGTTCTTCAAACAAAATTCTTTGCAATATTTGTTCTGCATCAAGTTACAGATACTTCTTTGTCACTTTTGCAACACCAGGAATGTAGTGATCCAGTGATTCACCTGGTTGAAACCAGTTACAAGCAACATCATTGTTTACTGATGTTATAAAAAAACAAAAAAAAAAAAAACAGGACACTCCAGTGTTTTTAATTATGATGTAAATTTATCCAGTATGCTTATTTAGAATAAAATTTCATTAGCTAAGAGCAGTTTTTCAATGCAAAAGATTGCTATGTTTAATTAATCGTTCAAGAATAAAGAAATTAAAACATCTGTAGCTACTTCCATATTGTCAAGTATCTTCTGTCTCCAATTCTATTTTAGTTCAACAGGAAAGCAGTGAATGAACAGGTTTCCTATATCAGAGTCGACAAATTTCTTTTTGACATGTGGTTGGCTCTGATTACATGCTACTTACAATGCACAATGAAGTAGAAATGCATCTAGCATTCTCCCTGTTGCAAAGACAACATTTGTTTCCCTCCAATATATTTTGTGTTTTTAAACACAGCCCATCTGTATGATATGTCATTTCAGGATGAATACTACAGTAAATTTGCCATTCAATGATGTATTGACATTAAGTATATCTTCTATTTTTACTTGTTTCAGTCATTAGACCACGGTCAGACTGGGACACTACCCTGGAGAATTTTAGTCACATGAATCAACTCCAGTACTTTTTTTTTAAGCCTGGTATTCATTCTATTGACCACTTTTGCCAAACCACTAAGTTATGGGGATGTAAACACAACAAAGAACAATTATTAAGTAGTGGTGGGGGACAAGTATACGCACACACACACACACATACATGTAGGTTTCTTTTAGTTTCTGTCTACCAAATCCACTCAACAAGGCTTTAGTTGGCCTGAGGCTATAGTAGAAGACACTTACCCAAGGTGCCATGCAGTGGAACTGAACTCAGAGCCATGTGGTTGGGAAGCAAGCTTCTTACCACACATCACACTATATATATATCAATGACAAGCATTGTTGAACTCACTACTACATGCTAACAAAAGACTTATAACTACTCTTACAGTGTTGCTGATGCTTATGGCTATACTGATTTTATGAAGGAAAACCCTATACATAATCTTTATCATTTTTTCCATGCTGACATGGGTTGGATGGCTTGACAGGATCCAATGAATCTGAGGTTTGCATCATGTTCCAATGTCTATTTTGGCATCGTTTCTATGGCCAAACACCTTGCCTAATGTTAGCCGTTTTATAGAGTGTATTGGATGCTTTCTTCTTTTCTTTTAAGGCACCAGCACCAGTGAGGTAGTCCTGTATTTTACAAGACCAAGGACCTCTTTGTTTCATTAGTGATACAGTAGAGAGGAAAGCATGTCTATGCTGCGAGACAATATTCATAAAAATATTATTGACTTCAAAGTTTCGTTTGTACCATTTATCCATTATGCACTTCAAATGATTTATGGAAAGTACCATGTCTTATATTTGTAAAGAATAAGAGAAATAAAATTGTCTGATGTCTCTGTTGTTCCCAAGAACGTCAACAGCCTCATAAGTGAAGTAAAATAAATAGACATGACTGGGAATTGAAAATGTGACTCTCCAAGAAGTATCACTATTAGACAACAATGGCTACTTGGAAAAATTAAAAAATAGCACTTAATGTAATGATAACTAAACATTGTTATAGAATATCAATATAACTACTTTGCCTGTTTTCTCACCAGTCACACTTAAATGTTGAAGTGCCAAACTGTAATCTCATGAACATAGAAATTGCAAATGCACACACACACACACACACAAAATCATCTTCATCATCATTTAACTGTCATTCATGCTGGCATGGATTGGACAATTTGACAGGAGCTGGCAAGCCGGAGGGCTGCACCAGGCTCTAGTCGTCTTTTGGCATGGTTTCTATGGCTGAATGTCCTTCCTAATGCCAACCACTTTACAGAGTGTACTCGATATGTTTATGTAGCAGCAACATGAGTGCATTTTATGTGCATTTGTCATGTGGTGCTGGCACATAACATGGATGTTTTACAAGGCATCAGCATGGGTGCTTTTTACATGTTGCTGGCCCAGGTGCTTATTACATGACACTGGCCCAGGTGCTTTTTACATGGCATCTCATGGCAATATAATGACATAACTCTGTTATGTTACTACTAGAATTTGAAATCTTTTAGTATTTGTGAAACATTCATTTTAATGAACAGCCATATAAAAGAAACCACTGTGAGATATTAGAGTAACTTTAATTACTTACATCAATAACATTGATTGATCTGTTGAGTGAGGTCTCGACTGGATTGTAGTTTGTGGATGTTAGAGAAGTAAAAGGAGAATTGATCAACAGATATAGGTTTAGTTTAGGGATCTCAGCAAGTTTATAGGGTGTTTTTGTGTCAGGAACCTACCATGAATACTTGAGAAGAGTGAACTCCAATAAAGGTACCCGTGGGGCAGAAGATAGTAGTATTAAACTGAGGGGGTGATATGTTCCTTATTCCAAAAAAATGGTGGGAGCATCAATGTCAGATAACATAAGGCTTTATTATATACATACACAAGGCAGCAAGCTAGCAGAATTGTTAGCATGCTGGACAAAAGCAGTATTTCACCTGTCTTTACGTTCTGAGTTTAAATGCCACCAGGGTCGACTTTGCCTTTCATCCTTTCAGGATCGATAAATTAAGTACTAATAAAACACTGGAGTTGATGTAATTGCCTGGTCCCCTCCCCCCAAATTTCAGGCCTTGTGCCTATAGTGGAAAGGATTATTATATACATACACAAGGTGGCGAGCTGGCAGAATCGTTAGCACACCAGGCAAAATGCTGCTATGTCAATTGTATTTCTCTATTTGTGCGCACAAACAAACAAAAAGCAATGCAGTGTGAATAACGGTCAGAGTCAACAACTATTGAAAAGGTGACAAGACACAACGAAAATTTTAGAAAAATAAAAAAGAAATAAGTGGAAATTTTACCAGTGAGTGTGTTGAATTATAAGGCACTAAAAGAGAATGACTCTCCCCAGACACAACAGAATATGCTTCAACACATGAACTCACATAAAAAATCTTGCAAACCAAATCCAAAAACGAAATATATATATATATGTAATAAATCAAATAAATCAGATAAATCAAACAATTTATCACATTATAATATAATATACTATAAATATAAGATAAGATAATATAACCAATTTAAAAATAAAATAAAGCCAACAATTTGTTTCGACTTGTATGCATTATTTGATTTATAAACAATTCATATCCATGTATACAAGTCTCTTCAGGGTTTTGGTTCAAAAGACAGACGAAATTCCATGTAAAAAGACTGCCAGATTGCAAAATACTGATTCAAAATATCTATATTATTTTGAATAATTTATGTCAGTAACAATACATGATTGAGAGGGGTTATTATATATTATCATTACATATAATTTATATATTTTCTTTGAGTAATAATAAATATATGGCTAGTATCACATATAAATAAATAGTTGATATACTAAAAATATGTTCTTTTGAACATGTATAGGCTTATCTATAGAATAAATATGGATTTACACGATTAATCCATCAATAAAACTAAGTGAAACATTGATACTTTATTTATTTATATCATTATTATTATTATATATTATTAAAATGGCCAGTGATTCATTTTGATTTAAATACATTTAGATTAATATTATTAGAGATATAGAAAAACATTTTTGAATATTATAAATTTTCTTTACTTAATTAATTTATCCGTTTGAATTTTGATGTTCTTTTGTTGTATTTATGCTTTGAATTGTTAATGCTCACGTTCCTAAACATAGGTATTTTGAATCAGTATTATGCAATATGCCAGTCTTTTACATGGAATTTCGTCTGTTTTTTTGAACGAAGGATCTGAAGAAACTTGTATACATAGATACAAATTGTTTATAAATCAAATAATGTATATAAGTTGAAACAAATTGTTGGCTTTATTTGGTTTAT
Organism: Octopus bimaculoides; assembly: GCF_046866305.1. Lineage (NCBI taxonomy): Eukaryota > Metazoa > Mollusca > Cephalopoda > Octopoda > Octopodidae > Octopus > Octopus bimaculoides. The sequence goes on along the minus strand of NC_142930.1, from coordinate 108,352,357 downwards.
TTTTTTGAAAATTGGTTATATTATCTTATCTTATATTATTACATTCAGAACCAGAGATAAGGAAACCATGATGGTCCTCTGGAAGACATTTGTCCTCAGCCGCCTGGATTACTGCTCCCAGCTATGGTCACCTAACAGTGATCATCTCTTTGCAACAACTCAGCTACTGGAAAAGACTGAAACAGCTAATTCTTCTGTTTACAGCAGTGCTTTGAAGGAAGGTGTGTAGTCTGTGATTATTGCACTGACCATGACAGAGAAAGTTGTCATGGCAATACTTGCTCAGAGGCCTACACAAAGTTGCAGAAAGTGTATGAGCCACACACAAGTGTACAAGTGGTTCAGACGTTTCCAAGATGGCTGAAAAAATGTTGATATTGACGAATGTACTGGGAGACCTGCAAGCAGCAGAACTAAGAAAAACATCACAGATGTGCATGCAGCTGTGAAGAGAAATTGTTGAATCACCATCTGTGAGTTATAAGAGGATGTGCAGATTAGTTATAGTTCAGTTCAGTCCATTGTCAATGAAGATTTGGGTATGAGACGTGTGCTTGCCAAGTTTGTGCCAAAAGTGCCTTCAGCTGACCAAAATGATACTCTAGTATCAGTTGCACAAAATCTCCTTGATTGTGTCAAGAACGATGAAAACTTTCTGAAAATTTTGCATAGACCTCTAAGCAGGTATTGCCAAGCTTTTGTCAAAATTTGATGCAGGTTCTCTGCTAAACTTTGTCATGGTCAATGTGCTGATCACATGCTACACACCTTCCTTCTAAGCACTGATGTAAACAGCGGAAGTGAGCTAGAAAGTTAAAAGTTAGTGCACCTGCACCGCAGTGTTGAAGGTCAATCTGTGCCAAGCGGCTTCATCCTGCATGCTTTAGTTTCGTTACTATGGCAACAGTCTGGATACTTATTGAGCTGACCATGCATATATATATATATATATATATATATATATATATATATGTGTGTGTGTGTGTGTGTGTGTGTGTATATATTCAATTTATAAATGTTCTAAAATCTTCAGAGCCTTGGTTTTTTATCTCATTTTTTCATATATTCACATGCTGATATATGACCTACCTTGGACTCCTTATTCGCATAATCACTGAACCTGGGGCTTAACTATGGTTTGTCCATAGCACTTACTCAGCATTACCTGACAACTCTGGGTCTTAGTGACACCATTACCTCTCATAGCATATATATATAATTAAATTAAAACAATAGGGTAAAAAATTGGATATTAATTAATATCAATTTAATACCATGTGCTTGTTCCCTGGTGTATATATATATATATAGTATTGACTTATAAACCTCTAATATATTTGGTAGTATATTATGGTTGCAAAACAAAATACTGTGTCCCTACCAGCAGTAACACACACACACACACATACATACAGGGTTGGCCAAAAGTCACCAGACAGTAAATCAAAATTCCATGAATACTTAACCCTTTTGTTACCATATTCCTGTTGAGATGCTCAATGTTTCTTTCAATTAATTTTAAATATAACAAAGAATTTAGTAAAATAGCTTAGTTATCATTCAGCTAGTGTTAGGAACATTAATTGTGACTAAGGTTTGGTGGAAGATTTTAATTCAAAACTTATGAAAACAAGACATTTGTACTACAGAGCCAGAGGCAGTTTCAGCCAGGTTGGTATCAGAAACGTTAATCGGTGTAGCCATCTGGTTTTACCAGTTCTCAGTCAAATTGTCCAACCCATGCTAGCATGGAAAGCGGACGTTAAACGACGATGATGATGATGATGATGATTCCAATTATGAATGCTGTGAGTTAAAATCAGTTTTTTCTCTCAATATTTGTCTATTTATTAGTCTCATATAAAATAATTTTTTGTTTTAATCTTGGAATTAAATGGTTTTAAATTACTGTCAGGTGACTTTTGGCCAACCCTGAATGTGTGTGTGTCTATATATATATATATATATATATATATATATATATATCTGTATGTGTGTATGTTAATTGCTCAACCCTGAGATGCTACCAAATATATTAAGGGTTTATAAGTCCTACTTTTGTGTTAGCAATGCACTGTTTTAATTTTTAATTTTACCTCTACAGATTTTGTATAGAACCCAGAGCCAGTATTGGAAGTTACATTTTGTATATGAATACATCTATGTAAACAATGTGATCAAAGACAGAAAAATGGGTTAAGGGAAGACATGCATGTTTCAAGACTTATTGTTCCCTCCTCAGCACCACATCCAACCCATTAACTATCCATGAATACATTGGTTAAATACCCACTATGTTTAGTGATATAATACTATTGGAGAGAACAATTTACATATCAACACTGAAGAAGGAGCAATAACTTCTGAAATATGCATATACACCCAATACCTATTTTTCTAACTTCAATCACATTGCTCACATAGATGTATTTGTATACAAAACATAACTTTCAGTTCTGGCTCTAAATTCTATTGAAAATCTGTAAACTTTCAAACACACACACACACACACATATATATATGCACTCATTAATGAGTGTCAAATGACTAAAACAAGTAAAAAATAAATGATAGTCCTTGGACACATTGGATCCTGTCAAACTGTCTAACCCATGCCAGCATGGACTACAGACGTTAAATGATGATTCATTTGCTCTATGTAGAGACATATTTTCAAAAGGTGACTCAGTCATAATCAGTACCTTGGGAGATCTTTCATTTTATATCTTTTACTTATTTCAGTCATTACAATTGTGGCCATGCTGGGGCAACCACCTTGAAGAATTTTAATTAAGTGAATTGACCCCGGTACTTATTTTTTTAAAACCTGATATTTATTCTGTCAGTCTCTTTTTGCCAAACTATTAAGTTTTGTTGTGCATAAACACCACAATACCAGTTGTCCCCAGTGGTGGGGGACAAACAAACACACATGCATACATAATAAGTCTGGTCCTTATTCTATGAATTTTTTTTCTGAATCACAGTTATGGAGATGTAAATAAACCAACACTGGTTATCAAGTAGTGAGTGGGGGACAAACAGACACAAACACAAAACTACATATATGTATGTATGTACCAGACATATTGTCTGTGTATGTTTTTGTTGCCACTACCAATTGACAACTGATGCTGGTGTGTTTATGTCCATGTAACTCAGTGGTTCGGCAAAAGAGAACAATAGAATAAGTACTAGGCTTTAGAAAAAAAACAAGTGGTGGGGTCCAATTCATTTGACTGAAAAATTCTTCATGGCCAGACATGACTGAAACAAGTAAAAGATAAAAGATCTCACTGGGGTATTATGAAAAGAAAGTGAAAATGCTGAAAGAAATGCCACGAGTATTACATAAGATCTGAAATCTCCATGAAAATGTTATTTTTACTGACTACGAGAAAGATTAAATGGATAGCAAGTGATACTGAGATTCAATTTATTTCAGAAATTCAAGTAAATGTCTCTCTTAAAATTAATAAATGATGTAATGAGTGAAGTGAATAGTGACTTCGAATGAAGTTACCCAATAATTTAGAAAGGAATGAAATATGAATCAATTTAGGAAATAAATTTGTCTTTGAAATCCTGTCATCTTAAATTAACAAGTTCATTCGATAAGGTGAACTGCTTAATTACAAAAAAATTCTCAGAGGATACCAACTTAAAAATTCCAATTTATTAAGCCTACTTCATTTTTAATTAGAAAGAAAATTCAAATATCTATTTAAATAGATAAAAATCTTCTAAAAATCAATACTTTGATTTATTTTAAATCATTGTCTCTGATATTCTGTCAAATATTCACTAGATTTTAAGATACTTTTATAAACATTGAAAATAAATGTTTATGGTACAAATTTTAATTTCTAATAAAATTCCTAATATATTTTTCTATCCAGCTTAAAAAATCTGGTTTTGTTTGTTGGCTTTTGTAAAAAAAGTTGTTATTGTTTCCTGTTGTCTTTTTGGAAACAGATAAAAAAATAAATAACTAATTTATGAGTCAAGTGTAGAGGTTGAACATAGAAAAATAAATGCCTGATTTGTGAATCAATTAGGGATCTTGGTTAACAGAAATATCTAAACAGTGGGTACCAAAAGCAGTGAAACAACACTTGTATTGGTGTTTGCATTGTAAGCTGTTTATATATTTTTTAACTTTTCCTTCCAGGACCATCACAGCTGGGGAACAACTGTAATTGTAAATTCCATTACAACTGGTGTGGTTTCTGCAATGAATTAGCAAGAATTATGAGACACGCCTCCAAAATATTAATATCTAAAATTTGAGACGGTTTTAACAAATTTCACTTTGATTGTTTTATTTTGGGTCATTTTTCAAGTTGCTGCCTTTTTTTAAAAATTTTTTTTACACAAAATAAACCCCCATCTTCCATGTGCCAATCAATTATTTTTGTCTTTTTCTGTGCTTTAATAATAATAATAATTAACTTTGAAGAAGCTTAAAAAATACATATTTACATAAGAATACAACCAGGGAATGCTTTGCATATAAAATAAGCCATTGTGAAGATAAGTTTTTTTTTTTGTTTTTTTTTTTTCTCAATAAAATTTAAGAAGTTGATCGAGCCTCTTCCACACTAACAGGGCTCCGAGTCCTACTCATAGATTTATTGTTAGAGGTTCCGTCTAAAATTGCAGGATGCATTGTAAAATGTCCTGATGAATTTGCAGATGAAGAAGATGAAGATGCACAGAGAGTTTTTACATGAACAGAGTTCATGGTCTCATGGTCAGTCAGCTGGCTGCTGTCAGGACTAGGAGATGTAGAATGCATATACAAACTACTACTGTCTGCTAGAAGGCCTTGCCGTTTGGATTTACTAATCTCCAATAAATGATCAAAGCACTGAGATTTCCTCTTTAGTAATTCCTTCTTGTGTTCAGCTTCTGCAACTCGACGTCGAAGTTCTAATAAAGAAAAGATAAACAGAATTCATATAAACAGAATAATTCTAATATCCTCTCTGTAAGAAAATTTATTTAATCATCTGTAACAGTGGCTCACAACCTTTTTAATATCCAGGCTAGATCCAAAACCTGGAATTTTTTAGGGGTCTACACCAAAAAATGTAAAACACAAGTGAATTAAAGAAAAAATTTATTATAATTATAGTGGGAAGACTGTCAGAGTCCATTAGAAAGATATTTGAGGGCCACATGCGGCCCTGGGGTCCACGGTTGAGAACCACCACTAGTATAGATATTCAGATATACATTAAGAAACAAGGACTATATTTTAGGTGCATTCCTTTCTTTTCATTACATTAAAAAAAATTATTATTCTTTGAATATTAATTGAAAAAGTAACAAATAAAAACAAAAAACATTTTCTTTACAGACTGGCATGGGGCAGTGCTGTTAAGAAATTTGCTTTGCAACCATATGGTTCCAAGTATAGTCCTATTTCAAAAGACTTTGGGCAAGTGTCTTCTACTATAGTCTAAACAGGTCAGAGAACTGTACCATGCTCCAATGTCGACTTTGGCATGGTTTTTACAGCTGGATGTTCTTTCTAACACCAAATACTTTACAGAATATACAGCATACTTTTTTGTGGCACCAACATTAATGAGGTCACCATGTCACTCACAAGACTAAGCTCTCCATGGATTGAATGAGACTAGAATAGCTGGGGAGGCAACTTTAAGTTAGGAAGAGCCTGGAACAGTGTCTTGTTGCAAAGGAGATACATGGCTACTTGTATTATATAAGAATAGGTGGAGGTAATCAGGGTGGAGGCTGGGTGAGCAGAGGTTGCAAGGGTGTATAGGGAGAGTGAGGGATGGTTAGAGATAGGGTAGAGGTGATTTGAGATCATAAGCACCAATATGAATCAAAAAAGAAACAGACTTAATGATGAGATGTGAATCATATATCATCATCATCATTTAATGTCTGGTTTCTATGCTGACATGGGTTGAATGGTTTGACAGGAGCTGGCAAGTCAGAGAGCTGCACCAGGCTCCAATTCTCTATTAGGTGAGGGTTCTATGGCCAGATGCCCTTCTTAATGCCAACCACTTTACAGAGTGTACTGGGTTCTTTTTACATGACACCAGACAATGTAGCTGCTATTAAAGAAACTTATATGTATATATATTTTTTTTTCAGTCTCTTTCTTCCAGCCATTTCATCATGTTGAACTGTTAATCCCTACGTATTTTTTCCTACTTAATCCTTTCTGTCAAAGAGCATAGGCTCGAAATGTCAACAACTTTTCCATTCGTCCTGAGCATTAAACTAATACACCTGCTTGTTGTTCCTTCACCTATCTTTGTCTTTTGCTTTCTGTAAATTTGATCTAAATATATATTTGTGTGTGCATATGTCCATTTGTTTTACATCCATAATAAACCAAGTGGGAAAACTAACAAAATAATTCTTCATAGTCTTAAAAAGTAAAAGACAGAAATCGATTTAACTACCCATTCATTTTCTGTGTCTACTACTCCAGTGAAGGTTGTGAGTATAGAGTCCTCAGGCACCAGCTTTATAGGGTCCTCTTAGAGGCAACTGTCATCAGACTTTCTTGCTGGCTTCTCAAGCATGACCAAATGATGACTACAGATATCATCCAGCCAGTTCATTCTCAGTCTTCCCCGAGATCTCCAGCAAGTTAACTCAGCCTGAGGAATCAGTCTTGTGATTCTTCCCTGCAACATTCTAATCACAAGTCTCTAGTACTGGAGCTGTGACCTCTCAACACAAAAAGTAGTGGTTCACCCTGGAGAGACTTCCTGATCTCTGAGCTACACACTCAGTTGAGTAATGTTACTCCAGAGACCCCTCACATGAGCCCCATTCCAGTTGCTTGTATTTGCAATCATACTCTTTCAGTCATTACCTAACATTTATGACCAGAGGTGAGTATAGGCATGAAAACCAAACCGAAGATAGAAAGTATGGCTTTTTAACCAACCTCTTCTCTTCTGAGGTTGAATTAACCTGGTTCGACATATTTGGCTTCAGAGTTTACTGATATCTGATAAATTTTGGATCTTAATCTTTGTTTTTCCTGTCGACAAAGCCTCAGTTAATTCATTTTTTTCCTTTTAATAAAAATAAAACAAAATGTCTCCCAATGGCTACAAGATTTTGAATAATAGCCACAAGCCTATAAATTCAAGGTTTGCCGTAACCATCGTGTTGTCGACATCCCAGACACACCCACACACGTACACACAGAACAACAAGGTAGGTAACTCAGCTTTTCACAGTTTAGCCGACCGAGAAAACGATTTTACTTCCAAGTGGCAAACAATCACAAAAATATTCTGCTGTAGAACAACTTGTGTGAACAAAAGCCATCGTTTCAGCCATGATGGCTTGGAAAATGATTGTGTGATATAACACAAATAGGAAAGTTTTATCTGAAAGCATGAAATTACATCCAAGCAAATACATAGAACTTAGGACCACTGAGTTTTTTTACCTGTGCCTATATATATATAATGCACTTCTGATCAGGCTGAGATTAAATCACAAGTCTTTCTTTCATGCAGTACTTTGGACGAATAGAACAAATTCTATTTTCGCAGTAGCAGCCACTATATTAATCTTAATCCCTTTTCAATAGTAGCAGCCACTTCAGGCTATGCACCACAACCTATGCAGAGAATTAATAAGACAACTCCATATGAAACACAATTACTTGAACATTACACCTAATTATAATAATAATAATGAAATTATTGTGTATAGTGCTCAGGTGCACGACTACAACTCATCAAAGATGTACAGTACATAGAATTATGTACAAAAGTCAGGAAAGTGAACAGTGTATGAGTCATGATAATTATGTGTGCATGTGTATGGAGGTGGGGATATCAGGTGTAGTGTAGGACGCATGGAAGTTTTAAAGGATGCTATGTCTCAGCAACTAACAACTGATGCAGGTAGTTTGTTCCATGCTTCAGCAACTCTGAGTGTGAAAAAATGTTTCCAAAAGTCATGGGAGCTGTGCTGTTTTCTGATTTTGTAAGCATGCCTACATGTGTAGACACATGGAGCTCAAAAAGATGCTCAAGGTGGCTGTTACGAGTTTCTATTTAAAGACAAACACATTTTTCTTTTTAACTACCACAATAACAGCTGGAATCAAAACCATCCCCCTAACAAAAAAAAACCTAAACTTACAAATTTCAAACCAATACCAACAAAGAAAATAAAACAAAAGAATGTAGCCAATTTACCTTCCATTTCTTTATCAAGTTTATCTTTCTGTCTTTCCATGTCGGTTTTGTGAGCTGCTAACCTGTATTTCAGTTTCGATGTCAAACCCAGTTCACTGACAACTCGTGAAACCTTCCGTACTTCTGCAATTCACAATTAAGTATATGGAATAACACTGGTTTCAAATTTTGGCACAAAGCCTGCAATTTTAGGGAAGGGGATAAGTCAATTACATCGACCCAGTACACAACTGGTACTTACTTTATCGACCGCAAAAGGATGAAAGGCAAAGTCAGCTTTAGCCGAATTTGAACTCAGAACATCAAGATGGACGAAATACTGTGAAGTATTTTGACACAAGGCCAGCAATTTCAGAGCAGTGGAAAGTTGATTACATCAACCCTGGTAGCATTTGAACTCAGAATCTACAAACATGAAATGCAGCTAAGCATTTTGCCCAGCATACAAACGGTCTTGCTATGATATGGAATGATATTACAATTTTATTATTATCCTTCAAGTCAATTTTCAGTAATAAAGCAGACTTGAAGGTTTTAATATCAGAAAAGAAATTCTTTCTCAATTTGTTTTTTTGTCCTTTTTTTGTCTCTTCTTTTTCCAGGTTTGACATCTTACATTACTGCAACCAGACGGCCTTCCTGTCATCAAGCCTTACCCGGTTTTCAAGTAAGGGTTCTTTTATTTCCCATGTCACTGAAAGCACAAAGTGAGCAATGATTTGTTGACAAGACAAATGACTACAACATCACAGTTTGTAGCTCACAACTTGCAAAGAGTACAAAAGTACTTAACATGTTTGCATGGATAAGACAGAATTTGTCAAAGCAGATTCTTCTATTACCAGATGTCCATTGTGTCATCCACACACACCTGTTTCTAAGCAAGACAATATTTCTCCATCGCCAGACATGCTTTCATGGAAGACTGGAAATGAAGGACACTGCTTGTACAACAGTGATACTCATTTACAACTATTGCATAATGTCAAGATAAGGACACACGAATACATACCTCTATCTACTAAATCCACTTTGGGACCGACTGACTGGCCTTCGTGCGGGTGACACATAAAAGCACCCACTACACTCTCTGAGTGGTTGGCATTAGGAAGGGCATCCAGCTGTAGAAACTCTGCCAAATTAGATTGGAGCCTGGTGTTGTCATCCGGTTTCACCAGTCCTCAGTCAAATCGTCCAACCCATGCTAGCATGGAATGCGGACGTTAAACGATGATGATGATGATGATGATGATGATAGCACCAGGCCAACCAAAGCCCTGTGAGTGGATTTGGTAAACAGAAGAGACAGAAGCTTATAATATACGAGTGTGTGTGTGTGTGTGTGTGTGCCTCCAATTTTGACATTGTTGTAAGCAAGTGTCATCATCAAACAAGCAATGTCTTTTGTTTCCGGTCTTCCATGAAAACATGTCTGGTCATATGGAAACTTTTACCTTGCTTGGGTGGAAACAAGAAGGGATGACAACAGGAAGGGTATCTGGCCACAGAAAATCTGCTTCAACAAATTCTGTCTGACCCATGCAAGCATGGAGTTCTGGACATTAAAATGACAACAGCAATGACAATGATGATTATTTGTAATATTAGACTGTTGAACTACAGACCATACAATAATGAGTGGAAACATTATTACTTTAGTCTCAATTTGTTTTGCTCTTGGGCAAGACACACAATTCCTCTCTGGCAGATGGCCAAGTTTGAAAAATCAGTTTTTATTTCATTTCACACACTACCTCCTTTCAATTCCTGCTGATATAGACCTTTCTTACAAGTTTTAATGACTTTTCTTTCATTGCTCTTCAAATCTTACCTTTTATTCTTTTTTTACCAATTCTTGTTGCTATACTTAACCCTGTCACACCAAACTCCCACTATAGTGGAAACAGATTAAATCTCAGCCAGATTCCCAGTAAAGGGGTAATGAACAACACACGTAGAAAAAAGAAGATGCCAGCTCTGCTCTGGCCCAGGATGATAGTACCTGTTAAGGGCCCCAATTATGGATCAAATAACAGGAGATGGTCCTGAAGCTAAGATATTCATGACTCAATAGAAGGTCTAGCCCCTAGATATGTGTGACATAGGTCCATTAGTAAGTGAACATAACCTGTCATCATGTGAACCAGTGCCCCCTACATAAGGGTTAAATAGGCTCTGTACTTCAAGGATAAGCTTGTAAGAGCAGGAGACTAGCAGAAAGCAATGAGAAACCACTGCTGTATCTTTTGCATGAAAAATCATGTATATTCAAACTTTGGCATCGAGGTCTGTGAGTGTGACACCTGTAAAGTAATCATGGCACATGAAGGGAGAGAGATTCTTAAAGTACAGAACTCTACCTGTTTCGGTGTACAGATGTACTTACATGGCTGACACCTGCAGTGGGTGATGAGCCAATGAGGGAGCATCTACTCAACCTGCTACAAACACCAGTTAAATCTCATTGAAATTACACACTATCACCCAAAAAAGGGAGAGACACACTGAATAATGTAGTCCTAAATATACAATGTTCAATAAAAGACAGGACAGTCATGGCTGGAATAGCTTAGAGCAGTGTTTCTCAACTGGGGTTCCCCAGATCCCTAGAGTTCCACAAAAGGTTCCTATGGGTTCCGCAAGAAAAAGTGAGATAAGCCAATGCTAATTTCATGATCAGAATATTACTATACATGCACAACATATTATTGGTTATTGTAATATAGACATCATCCTATAATATTATCAAAAAATATAACAACCGTATATATATATATATATATATATATATATATATATATGGCCTTCATGCGGGTGGCATGTAAAAGCACCCACTACACTCTCAGAGTGGTTGGCGTTAGGAAGGGCATCCAGCTGTAGAAACTCTGCCAAATCAGATTGGAGCCTGGTGTAGCCATCTGGTTTCACCAGTCCTCAGTCAAATCGTCCAAACCATTCTAGCATGGAAAGTGGACGTTAAATGACGATGATGATATATATATATACACATGAATGGTATTTACCACATGAACTACAATGAAAAAATATGAGAAAAATATGGCATATAATTTTTTTTGTGCAGGGTTTCCTTGAGACATGTAATTTATTTTAAGGGTTATGCAAGGGTAAAGATGTTGAGAAACACTGGTTTAGAGCCTAGGTATGCTCATTGAGGACTGATCTGGAATTAATTTATAACAAGGTTAGACTTACCTTCAAGTGGACATTGGTTTCGAATGAGATTATATTTTAGATTGTCCAAGGTGGTCTTGATTTCCCGAAATATTTCATCAGCAAGACCGAGCTCAATGATTCCTTTCCAAAAAAGTTGACTTTCTACAAGAGACAAAAAACAAGAACATCATTTTATCAAGGAGTAACATTAAACAATTATATACTCAATGGAAAATCTGATTCCTAAGATATATTTAAAAAAAAAAAAATGAAAACATAATAGAATTTAGAATGTAAAAATAAAATTTAGAATAGAATATTAGAATCAACTGTAAGCCATACCATTTTAGAGAATTCAAAAAATTCTTCTGGACTATTTCACTTGTTCATTTTTAATGGCTTAGCACAGTGGTTCTCATATGGCCCTTGGGGGTCTATATAAGAGTTTATTTAAAATTAAATGGTTATAATTCTATAATACACAAAATATTTTAATTTTTTTATACAATCCCTAGTAATAATTACAAAAATACAGTAGGGTTTCTTTTTTATATCCAGTGAATGGCTATTGAGGTCCAGTAGAATAAAATAAGAATCAAAGGGATCCATAGGTCAAAAAATGGTTGAGGACCACTGATTTAGCCAGAGAAGAGTAGCACCCATGATCCTTTGCAAGACTCATAGGAGAAAGAAAGGAAGTTGTTGTCATTTGAGAGATGTGGCCTGAGCGCTGGTATAGAATGGACTCTAAGAAAGGCACCCAAAAGCCAAATGGTGGTAGTGCTAAACCAGAAGCTAAAGTCTGCCACCCAAGAACGAGGTTAGTCCTTCCAAAGGACATCATACAGTTTACTTAAATTTCAGTCACAAGGATTTGGTTGACGTAACTGGCATTGCATCAGTTACAACAAGGGGTGTTTCAGTTGATAGAATCAATGGAACAGCCTACTGGGGAAATTAATGTGCAAGTGGCTGAGCACTCCACAGACATGTGTATCCTCAATGTAGTTCTCAGGGAGATTCAGTGTGTCACAGACTGTGATGACTGACCCTTTTGAATCACAGGTACAACTCATTTTCGTCAGCTGAGTGGATTGGAGCAATGTGAAATAAAGTGTCTTGCCTAAGGATACAATGTGGTACTGGGTATTGAACTCATGACCTTACGACTGTCAGCCGAAAACTTTGAAGTCACGCACTTTCACTTCATTGACCTGAGGCTCTGGTGGACGACAATTAAATTAAGGTGTTGTGCACTGGAATTGAACCTGAGTTCACACACTTGCATAGCACACTTCCTAACCACACAGACCTGCCAGGTGATTACAAAAAGAAAAGAAAAAAAGAGATTGAATGAAATGAAATTATTTTGAGTGTATTTTAGGCGAAGAGTAAGGAATAAAGACATCTGAGGGCTTTAGATGAAGTTCACTGAGGCAGATTCTAAGGCTGGGTGCACTTCTTGTTGCCAACCCTTACCTGTTTCCAAGCAATATAATATTTCCCCATTGGTTAGTCCATTATTACTCTGTAAGGAGCATAGGACTGGTTTCCCAGTTTCTCTGGCATATATATTCCTCCTGGTATGGAATGTTGGTCCACCACAGGATTACTCATTCCTGCCAGTTGATTGGAGCAACGTAAAATGAAATATTTTGGTCTAGAACACAATGCATTGTCTGGTCCAGGAATCGAAACCACAATCTTACAATCATGAACCCCACACCCTAACCACGAAGCCATGCACCTCCCCATAGCCAGATACTTTTCATGGAAAAACTGTACATAAATGATGCTCATTTACAACAGCACATAATGTCAAAACAATGACACAGACAGAGACACGTCACAAAATAAACCTTAGAGCGATGATGACAATGATGGTGATGTTATATTAGTTTGTTTCATCAATCCTCCCACACTTTGTAGATTATGTTTGTTGTATATTTGTTGTTTGCTTTGTTGCACAAAATGAAGCAGAGAAATAGGGAGAGAGAAAACTGAGATTTGCAACAGCTTTGCTGAGTAGAAGGTAACCTCACTAGTGCTGGTGCCATCATAAACTGTACCCCATTCACTCTGCAAAGAGGTCGGTAAACAAGCAGGGGTATCCTAAGATTGAAAGGACCCTTTATTCTTATTGAGGACATAACAACCTGTCTAGAGCTGGCACCATGATAAAATGCACCCAGTACATTCTGTAAAGTGATTGAAGTACATCCAACCATAGACACCTTGCCAGTACAAAATACAAGAACAGGGTGTTTTCCTGCAACTATGTCAAAAAGGATAGTAATTCTGCAGACTGTGGCCAACCCCTCTAACTCCTGACAGCATCGAAAGCAAACGATGATGGTGCATAGATGACAGATGTGATTTGCCGAGCAACAATCTATTTTGGGACAGCAACCAGTTTTGTCACGCAGTTTATCCACTGATGACACCGGGGCAGTTTTGTTCTGTCTGCCCATCCGTACTGTAGTACAAAAGGTAAAAAAGACGTGATGATATAGCACACTTGTTAGGAAAATAAATAAGATGTTTTTTTTTTCATGCTAAGAGTTGCTGAAGTATGGAACAAACTACTGGCATCAGTTGTTAGTTGTCGGAGCACTGCATTCTTCAAAACTTCCATGCTTCCTGAGATTCGCCAACACTACACCTGATTTTCTCCCCTCTATACACACGCAAGCATGTATCTGACTCATACACTGTTCACTTTCCAGACATTTGTACATTACTGCATATGCTTTATATGCACTTTTGACAAACTGTAGTGCACCTGAGCACTGTATACAATAATTTCATTATTATTATGATGACAAAGATGACATTCTAATTTGTCTCATATCTACTCAGTTTGTTCGTTTAGCTTTCATTAGTATTTTCCCTCAATACAAAAAAACCACTAAGATATCTTTAGCTTAGTCAATACCAGTAATACAGACTAACATAAAAAAGCAAACCTCCAGGTGTGTTCAAATGCCATTGCTTTTGTTGTTACGAATGATGATGATGATGGTGATGAATAACAATCTCTGAATAATAGAGATGCTAAGGAGTTTATTTATCAGTGTAAGAATGTGTCTTGATAAGTATTTCATGAAACAAGAACAGTTGTTAGTGAATGAAATACAATGGCTATGTGGTTAAGCTACTAGAGCGATGATCACAGTCGTGAGCTCAAACCTTACCAGAGCCACTGGGCTGTGCTCCAACATAAACCATCTCAACAGTATTATCACGAGGAAATGTCTGTAAAACTGCAAAAAGAAAGAAACAAAAGCAAAAAAAAGACTCATTTTGATGTATTAAAATAAAAAGAGTTTTCGAGATAAGCACAGCACTGAAGTAGAGAATATTTAATATGGCACTTGACATGAAATGTCAAGTGTCTGCAACTGAAGTGTTCAAAATACATTCTACAGTAAACCTTTTTCAAAAGGTTAAACCAAACAAACTACAGAACCAAATATCTTCCATTAAATGTTGTATTCAAGCAACAACTGAAGGCCCCAAAGTTTGAGGCTTCAAGGGGCTGCAAAGAATTTTTTTTAATTGCTTTAATTAAGGAAGTGAAATATGTTAAACAAGGAGAAGTAAAGTAAATAATCTTCATGGAAACTAGAAAGGAGTGGTTGTGTGAATAAGAAGCTTGCTTCCCAACTACATGGTTCTAGGTTCAGTTCCACTCTTGGGCACCTTGGGCAAGTGTCTTCTACTATAACCCAGGGTTGACAAAAGTGCCTTGTGAGTGGATTTGACAGAGACAGGCACAGAAAGAAGCTCATCATGTGTGTGTGTGTAGTTGGTTCAACAGGATTTGGCAAGCCACAGGGCTGCACTGCACTTCAATTTCAGCTTTGGTAAAGCTTCTTCGGCCAAATGCCCTTCCTAATGCCAATCACTTTACAGTGTGTACTGGTGTACTGAGTGTTGTTTTGTGCTTCCAACACTACTTAGCTGTTAATTCAATGAACAGTCAAGGAGACACATCTATTGAGTGACACACATTCAAAGTGAAGGAGAAGCGATTCCATGGATCAAAAAATTGAATCATTATTGTCAAAATCAACAAACATCCAGTTAAAAGTGCCACAAGCATTTGACAATTAGGACAGTCTTTCAACAGAAAGCTAAAACAATTCACTTTTGGAAAAATTGTCAGAAAATAAATAAAATCCAGCAGGAAACCATTCTTGTGATAATATCTTTTAAGGCGGCGAGCTGGCAGAAACGTTAGTACACCGGGCGAAATGCTTAGCGGTATTTCATCTGTCTTTATGTTCTGAATTCAAATTCCACCGAGGTCGACTTTGCCTTTCATCCTTTCGGGGTCGATAAATTAAGTACCAGTTGTGTACTGGGATCAATCTTATTGACTGGCCCCTTCCCCAAAAAAATTTCGGGCCTTGTGCCTAGAGTAGGAAAGAATATCTTTTATCTTTTGTTTCAGTTATTAGACTGTGGCCATGCTGAAGCACCTCTTTGAAGAAATTTTAGGACTGGGGTCGATTTGTTTGACCCCAATACTTTTCATCTTAAGCCAGGTACTTATTCAATCAGTTCTTTTGCTGAACTGCTAAGTTACGGAGACAAACAAATCAGCACGAGTTGTCAAGTGGTAGTGGGTGACAAACACACACACACACACACATATATATATGTATATATATACAACAGGCTTCCTTCAGTTTCCGTCTATTAAATCAGTCCAACCAGAGCAAGGTTTTAGTCAGGATGAAGCTATAGTAGATGACATCTGTCCAAAGTGCCACACAGTGGGAGTGAACCTGGAACCATGTGGTTGGGAAGCAAACTTCTTACCCCACAGCCACGCCTAGTGTAATATTGTAATTAAAACACACATTATTTGATTGGCTCTACACAGTTTCCACCCACCAAAGTAGACTCACAAGGGACTGACCCAAGGTTTCCTGTAGAAAGTACTTGTCCAACATACTAACTGATGAGACTAAACCCAGAACTTGGTGATTGTGGATGAAACTTCTTAAGCACAGGGTTGTGACTGCATCACATTCAAATTTGGAAAATAAATGAATTAAAAAAACACTTTGTCCTGGATAGTGTAGAAAAGCAATTGAAATGCTGTAAAAAGAGTTTTATAAAACTTCAAAACAAAAATAAAAGAAAGGTCGTAGCTTATGTGAGATGCAGAATTGACAGAGTTAATCCAAAAAAACACTTGTAAATTAACCAAAAGATTCAGTTGAAGACATATCAGAAACAGAGCAAAGAGGCCCTTCATAGACACAGTCTTTGGTAAAGTGAAGGGCATCCTGAGTATAATGGATCTTCAAGGAGAGATGACAAAGGATTGAGAACTGGTGAGAGTTGCTGTATTTCTAACCCCATGCAGCACATTCATTTAAAACTAATACCAATTGAATGTTGATTGAATAACAATGTTAATCACTTTCCCATTCAATTTTTTACTTAAATAATTGACTTTTCCTTTTAGTTTTCCATAACAGCTAAGAGATTATACATAAGGAATATCCATGGCTGTGTAGTTAAGAATACAGAGTATTTGCGAGTGGAGATAGCTTTCGTCACTAGCTGGTGATTGTCTCACACTGAGGACAGATAACATCCAGAAATTTAGGTCTGTGAGTATCATGTAAGGCTAGAAATGGGAACGATGACCTCCCTTGCAAATGCTATATACAGACACAGACTGTGTGTCCTTAGCCAGCTGGAAAAGATGTTTTACTGAGGTTAAAACAACAGTAACATCGTCCTTTACAGGACTGCCACGTTATGTTTAGTTATAATAAAAATAATTTTATATTAATCTGATGGGTTACTCTATGCTTTTAGAGAGTACAAAATTATTTTTAAACAAGAACATTGTTGATAGTGACTTGAAAAAAAAATTCCATTACAAAAAATTGATATACTCAGTTATTAAGGTTTAAACATCGGACATTGTACCTTTGACCTTTACATTGTCAAAGTAAATGATTAAATCCAATGAAACCGAAAGTAACTAAACTACTGACCCATCCTGTGCCTACCTAACAAAGGGACATATCTAAACATACACACTGGTTTACAAAGTTCTACATACATTCTGAATAATAACGTAACCCCAATATTTAATCAATAAAAAATTCCCCAAAACACCTCTCCATAACAATCCACCCTAAGACCCAATTACCATCCCACTCACACACACAAGGAATATTTTAGCCCAACAGAGATTATATAAAGCCAAGATTAACTTCAATGCATCACAGTCCAACAATGGCTTGACTGACGGAAACTTTGAAGTAACTGTCCACAATGTTCATGTTCAAGTATATATGTAAGTATTGGGTCATCCCATAAATAATGTGGTTTTTTTATATTTATTTTATTTTTCAAAATTAAGATAAATTTCTTTTTTAATCTAAAATATACTCTCCTTCATTTTCTACAACGCTTTTCCACCTCTTCCAAAATTCACTTGTCCATGATGAAAAATACTCCTCCAGTATTGTTCTAACCTTGTCTACAGAATTCATATTTTTTCATCCAAATGATTTTGAAGCCTGCAGAATAAATGATAATCAAATGGGACAATGTCCAGCCAATATGGTGGGTGGGGCATCGTTTCCCATTCAAACTACTCCAGCCTGTATGTGGTCGAGCATTATCCCAATGGAAGAACACCTTTTGTCTTGAAACTAAAAATGGATGGTTGAATGACCAAACCCAAGCTTCTCTGCTAGTTCCTCAACAGTTACAATGAGATTTTGCTCCATCAAGGTTTGTAGGATGTCCTCATCAAGCTCTACAGATCTTCCAGGACTAAGCTCATCTTCTAGGCTGGAGTTTCTGGCTCAGAATTTCTGGAACCACTGTTGATTCTGTCTTACGCTTATTGTCTGATCCCCATATGCTGCATTAATATTACTCGCACTTTCTGTTGCCTTTATTGAACTCATAAAGTAAAATATCCTCCTTTGTCACTTCCATTATAGCTTTGAAAAAGTAACTGTTAAAATCAAACTGCACTCTTCAAAATTTGCACTAAGAATATAGACAAGGTAAAATTACTACCTGCTTTTATAGCAAGTTGATGCAGGTAGTTTATCCTGTCCTTCTCCGACTTTTAGTTCATCCAATTGAAAAAAACTGCGTTATTTATGGGATGACCCAATATATATGTGTGTGTGTGTGTGTGTGTGAGTGTGTGTATCTTTGTGTTTGTCCCTTAGTACTCTTTAAAAGCCAGTGTTGGTTTGTTAACGTCCCTGTAAGTGGTTTGTCATGTGTCAATGATAGAATAAGTACTAGAATTAAAGTACTGGAGTTAATTAGTTCAACTAAAAATACCCTTTAAAGTAGTAACCCAACATGGCCACAGTCCAATGACTGAAACAAGTAAAAGATAAAAGATGTGAATTTCTTAATGAAGCAGAGCTTAAACAAAACAAAACTAACAAAAAGAGAAAATAGTTCGGTTCTGTGGTAGATTGCCTAACAAAAGCAACCAGAAGTGATCATCATCATCATCATTTAAAGTCATTTTTCTATGCTGGCATGGGATGGGCAGTTTGATAGGAGTTGGTAAGGCTGGAATTGCACCAGGCTCCATTGTCTGTTCTTGCATGGTTTCTACAGCTGGATGCCCTTCCTAATGCCAACCACTCTACAGAGTGCACTGGGTGCTTTTTACGTGGCACCAGCAGGGTCACCAAGCCATTTGCAAGGCAAAACTCCTTGGCTTGGAGGAAACGGGAAATAGTATTGAGGCAGGAGTGGCTTTGTGCCAGTTGAGCATTTAAAGATAAAGAGGGACAAGGATAGTTAATAAATGACAAATTACATACCATCAGGTTGTTGTTGTTGTTGTTGTTCTTCAGTGTTTTCAGCTGTCACAGCTCTGTGCAGAACCTGTACACTTGGTTTGACATCGGGGTCATCTTGGTTGTGAGATTGGTTAACATATGTATACTGACTCCCTACTGCTTCAGCAGTTTTGAAAGAAGTCTGTTCACTATCATAGAAATAACTGTTCTCTTTAATGCTAATCCCAGTCCCTGCCAGCAGAGTTGAGATTGGGGCCAAAGTGCCATCATCAAATACCATTGTCTTCAATGGTGCTCGCGGTACACAGCGACCTGTACACATCTCTTGGTGATTAGTAAAATCCAACTGTCCTGATTCAATGTACTTCCTGAAGGGAACGAAATTGAAGACATTTAGAACAACTATACACCTCTTTATACATTTGTATTATCATCATCATTATTTAACATCTACTTTTCCAAGCCTACCAGACAGAATTTCTTGAGGCAGATTTTCAACAGCCTGATGTCTTTCCTACAAACATCACATGATGTCAAAACTAGGATACACATACACACACGTAAATACATACACAATATATTAATGTGTAAGATGCTGAGCACTCCACAGACACAGGTACCCTTAATGTAGTTCTCAGGAAGATTCAGCATGACATAGAATGAGACAAGGCTGGCCCTTTGAATTACAGCTACAGCTCATTTTTGCCAGCTGAGTGGACTGGAGCAACGTGAAATCATCTTGCTCAAGGAAACAATATGCTACCAGGTATCAAACTCACGAGCTTACGATCATAAGGTGAGTACCCTAACCACTTAGCTATGCACAAGAGTAGATAGAGATGGGGGTGGAGGTGAATGTAGTAAGTGATGAACAGGAGTGGAGGGGCAGCTTGAGACATAAAAATGATAACAGTGATGTCTTGACTATTAAGTATTGTTTGTATCATCAAAGTATACAAATCAATAAATTCTACACAAATAGATTCTATAATTTCCCAAAATTTTGCTTGTTTATAAACATGAAGCATCACTGCATTGATAAATCATATATCATTAAATTTCTTAGAATAGATTAACATGTGGCTGTGTGATAAGAAACTTGCTTCCCAACCACATGGTTCCAGGTTCAGTTCCACTGCATGGTACCTTGGGCAAGTATTTTCTACTATAGCCTCAGGCAGGCCAAAGCCTAGTAAGTGGATTTAGTAGACAGAAACTGAAAGACTATTGTGTATGTGTCTGTGTTTGTGTCTATGGTCCTGTAACTTAGTGCTTCAGCAAAAGAGACTGATAGAATAAGTACCAGGCTTTAAAAAAAAAAGTACTGGAATTGATTCATTCATTCGACTAAAATTCTTCAAGGTGGTGCCTCAATTCCAAATAAGGTAAAAACTGTGATAAAAAAAACTTTAATGAAACAGATCAAAAACAAGATGAAATACCTGAGTTGGATGCCATTCATTCGAACAGCATTCTTCCAGTCTTTCAGCTTTTCTTTCTCACCCATGACAGAAAACAGTTTTGGAGAGATAAAACGGCCTTCAAACTCAATACATTCTCGGTGAATGCCAGGACAAATAAATTTCTCCATATGTAGTTTACCAACCAAATTTCCACAGGTGACTGTAATCACCCCTGCACTATCTTCGGTCATCTATAAGATAGAATTGAATTTTACTAAGATAATAAGTAGTAGCTGTTAGACAAATACATTTTCAATAGGCTGCAATGAAACATTGCTATCAAATTTTGGTACAGGGTCAGAAATTTGGGGGGAGGGGACAAGTCAATGACAATGACCGCCTCTGCACTCATTTTATTGAAAGGAAGAAAGGCAAAGTCAATCACAAAAGTTTAAAAGGCAAAACCTCAGCTGAATTTAAACTCAGCACATAAAGACAAACAAAATACCACTATGCATTTTGCCGGCTGTGCTAAAAATTCTGTCAGCTCGCCATTTTAGGCTGCAATGAAATATTGAATGTAATTTCAATCAAAAGGATTATTGTCATAATCATCATCATTTAATGCCTGTCTTCTACAGGGTGTGCCAAAAAATGTACTCACATTTTGACTCTCCATAACTCACTGGATTTTTCATTTCTTTTTGGATCAAATTGATCCTAATAATGGCAGAAATATGACAAAGATTTGAAGGAGAAAATTCATCAAAAAGTGCAACTTGGAAGCATTGAAACATCGTGGAAGTGCTAAGACAATTTGAAGTCATTTTCACAAAGATCCACCAATGCAATGCAACACTGCTCGCATCCAAGATAAATTTGAATCAGATGGAACTGTGCAAGACATCCATAAGGAGCATTCAAGAAAGTAAAGAAAAAGGAATTGCCATAAAGGGAAAAGAATTGCTGGAAACCCTTCACTGTTCCCCACAGAAATCTGTATGACAAATGACTCATGAGAGAGGAATCCCCGATTCAAGCACCTGTTGCATTTTGGAGCGGGTTCATTGGAAATGTTACATGTGAACATTAACCATGCTCTAAATGAAGATGATTTATCCATTTATGCATTTAACCATCAATCTTGTTTCTAAGACAATCAACAATGCATTTATTGCCATTTAAAGAGAGTACATCTTTGGTGGGGATACCCTGTATATTGGCATGGATTGGATGGCTTGACAGGACCCAACTAGCCAGAGGACTGTGCTGTGTTCCAGTGTATGTTTTGGCATGATTTCTACAGCTGGAAGCCCTTCCACAACAACACGACAAACAACCCATTAATTTAGTTTCAAATTTTGACACAAGGAAGGGTTAAGTCGATCACATGACCCCCCAGTGCATAACTGCTATTTCTTTTTTCAACCAACTTCAACTTAGAATATAAAGACAAATGAAATGTTGCTAAGCATTTTGACCAGTGAGCTAATGTTCTGCCAGCTTGCTGTCTTAAACAACTCATTAACTTCAACCAATGTCTTCTTAGCAGTATCCTAAGACATTAATCCATGCTCTGAATGAAGACAATTTATCCATTTATGCATTTAACCATCAATCTTGTTTCTAAGACAATACTGAGGTATTTAACCTTTATGTTACCATATTTCTGTTGAAATACATTATTTCACTTTACACATTAATTTTTTTTTAAATAACGAAGAATTTAATGAATTAACTTCGTCATTTTTAAGTTGATGTTCCCAACATAAATTAACATGAAATTTTAATGGTAAGTTTTAATTTAGATGATTTTAAAATGGGAAGTTTGTACCATAAAGCCAGGGGCAATCTCAGGTGGTTTGGTATCAAAAGTGTTTAAATAGAAACCTAATTACATGAGATTTCAATTGGTCAACACCAACATAATATATATACCAATACATAAATTTACAGGTATTTCACTAAATACTTTGAAAATCTTGATTATATTGAAAATTTATAGGAATACATAGACAGGTTACTTGTTAAAATGTAGTTAAAGAAAGCGTGAAGCAAGAACAATGCTGGACTACATGGCAATACAGGAATTACCATAATTGATGGTATAAAAGATGCACAGCATATTCAAGGGAAACGTTTTTAGGGCATTAAAGCATGTAATATGTAAAGCAACATAGTATACAAGAACTGCCCATCATTGTTTCGGGGTCAATAATAAGTACCAGTGAAGAATTTGGAATCAATTTAATTGACTTATGCTCTCTCTCTAAAATTCCTGGCCTTGTGCCAAAATTTAAAATTATTATTATGATGATGATGATGAGAGCAATGCACACCATCAAAGTGATGGTGGGGTACAAATATATGAAGCCCAATATACTATCCGATAAGGATACACCAGGCACATGCATGTGTGTGACATGGTGACCTCATATCAAGATAAACAGCACATGACCTCACAGGTGGAGCCCTGTTAGAATTTTCTTCAGGTCGAGTTCATCCTGCTTAAAACATCCCTGAATAAGGATTAAGGATGATGGGTGAAACACTTCTCAACACATGGTTATGATGCTCCCCTACTATTTCTGCTTGTGATCAGAGATGCACATCTCATCAGCCATTAAGTGACATGCGCAACTGGTTCTAGTCAAGCAGCTGACAAGCAAATCTGTGGTATTGAGCAGAATATTTGCTGTAGCCCATCTTTTTATACCAAGACAAAACATGTACATGTTAACACTTCCAATCAGTTAAGATCAGAAGCCATGAGAGTCACTGCTTGGTCCTGCATCAGGGCATATAGTATTATTATTAATTGGTAAACTAGCAAAAATCTTTAGCATGTCAGGCAAATTGCTTAGTGGCATTTCTTCTGGCTCTTTCTCTGGTTCTTAGTTCAAATACTGCCAAGGCTGACACTTTGCATTCACCCTTCCTGGGTTTCATAAGATAAATACCTTTTCTACTCTAGGCACAAGGCCTGAAATTTTGGAAGAGGAGGGCCAGTCGATTAGATCGACTCCAGTCCGCAACTGGTACTTATCGATCCCAAAAGGATGAGAGGCAAAGTCGACCACGGCGGAATTTGAACTCAGAATGTAAAGACAGACGAAATACTGCTAAGCATTTCGCCTGGCGTGCTAACGTTTCTGCCAGCTTGCCACCTTTTCATAAAATAAATACCAGCAAAGCACTGATATCAACATAATAATTATGAAATTTTAACGTGTATAAATAAGGAACCCATTTTTGTCAAAAATTAGGTTTAAAAAATATGGGAGTTTCTTACACATGAATAGTATTATAATCCCTTACAAAACCTTTTCCCAAATTTTAAGCCCCCAAAATTAGGGGGTTCCTTATACACGTTAAAATACGGTATTTTGTTGCCAAATAAAATCATTATCACTGTTATTATAATTACTGCTCTGCAGTATTTTATTCTGTTTCATTTATGTTCTAAATTCAAATCCAACCCATATCTCAATTTTGTTTTTCCCTACGTTCTGGGTTAGTAAAATAAAGTTCTATAAACAACTATTACCTCTCCCACAAAAGAAAAAAAAATTCTGGCCTTCTGCCTGTGTTAGAAATAACAACTGTTATTTATCATTCCTACGTGAGGAAGCAGACAAGAAGAAAACATAACTCGAGCTAGAAGAGTTGTCTAAATTCCATGATAGGTGCGAAGGTAACAAGTGCTTGCTTGCATATTATTATTGCTGCTGTTGTTGTTGTTGTTGTTCCACAACAACTCTGCCTTTCCACGACGATGAAATAAAATACCAGTCAAGTCCTGGGGCCGGTGAAATCAACTGTCGCCACCTTTTCTGGAAATTGTTGGACTTGTGCCAAGATCAGAACGAATTATTATTGTTGTTATAAAAATATATCTAGGCAAAAGTTTTAAGAGCCAAATATAACCAAATTCTCTAAATGTGTTTAGTAAAGAAAGATCACGTTCACAAACCACAGGTCGATGACATAATGTTGCCTTCAGGGGTCATTATCTGCTACAAAGAGTAGCTAAATCTCCCTCAAAAGAAACTCTTACCGTCTTAAGCAAAGTAAAGACACCGAAATAACGTATTTTATTGTGAACTATACGAGTATCATTGCTGTCTTTACTTGACTTATTGCAGTTCTTTTGCTCTCACCACCACCTTTCATCTTTTTCCGATAAAGTTGTGTTCTAAAGCACCGGGGAAAAAATGCTGAGCGATATTTGTTGCAACTCTTTACGTTCTCAAATCAAATCCGAGACTGTCTTTCATTGGGTCGATAAAATAAGTAACAGTCAAGTACTGGGATCAATGTAATCCACTAACCACCTCCCCATAAAATTCCAGCCCTTGTCTATTCGCAGTAATAGAATTATTGTTATTAATTAAGGTGGTGAACTTGCAGAATCGTTAGAGCCTCGCAGTGTTACCTCCGGCTCTTTACATTCCCAGTTCAAACTCCACCGATGTCGACTTTACTGTTCATCCTTATGGGGCAGGTGACATAAGGTACCAGTCAAGTACTGGCGTCGATGGTATCAATTTATCAACCCCCTCCAAAGTGTCCCTGAAAATTGAGGCCTTGTCCCTAAATCGGAAATTATTATTATTTTATATGCCACGACGAGAAAGTTATGGATAGAGACTTTTCGATTAAAGGCATGCTGTATCAATAAGAACATAAAGGAAAATAATGCAAACAATAATAATAATAATAATTTCATGTGTGTGTGTGTTATATGAAGAACAAAGAAAAAAAACTTCATTTTATACCCACCTTTGATTAAAGTATGAAAGTTAAAAACCAGCTGAGCAGGGACAGAAATTAATGAGGATTTGGGGGGAAGACGGAAATAACGAATAAAACCAAATACGGTGGTAACATTTATATAGAAGAAATATATATATGTGGATACATATTGATCTATTGTTTTGTTTCAATATATTCAATAACAACACTGACCAGAGAGAGGAATGTTGTAACGACTATATAAATATATAAATGTGCCCACCCACACAGAGGAGAGGTGAAACTATTATCGTACAACAGTTGGGGAGAGAGAGAAAGTTACATTGTCAAGAAAGAACTTAACAAATGCAAAGTTCGATCGATCACAAGATTTTGCAGAAATTTAAACAATTATATTATAATATATTTATTATTTTGTTAAGTGATGTGTGTATATTTTGTGTGATTATAAAATAATGTCGTGGATACTAAGAGATTGAGGGTGAAAGGTGCTATTTTTTTGTCTTTGTTTGTGCAGTTTTTGTATTTGTTGTTTCTTAATTTTTTTTTTTCTTTAAGGTCGACGTTTTAAAACAAATAGGGAAAAACAAAATATGGCGAGAGAAAAAAAAAAGAAAGAGTGTTTTAAACGAGACGAAAACTTCGATCAAAGCATGGTAAGAATTCTGGTGAACAACTGAAGACGGTAACGTGCCCCATTTTAACGTCGAGAAACAAATATGGACGTTGCTTTGAACGGAAACGGACACTGACGTCATTGACGTTTCCCATACGTCACGACTCGGTGTGCCACGTGAGCGTTGCGTTCCGCCAACCCCGTCGCGAGCTTCTCGCCACCTTCGTCGTCATCGTTGTTCTCGAAAGTCGTTGGGTGACGTTACTTTTAGAAAGGAAGAGGAAAAGTAAGAGAAGAGAACACCAGAGAATGGTTGACCTCCTACCACACAGATATGTCATGTGCTTGCTAGACTAGCCTCGTTGTGAAAGTTGTATTGAACTCTTTCGGAAAGTTCAGGTTTTGATGGAACATTGATTTATTTGCGGCGAGTCTGATAAAAGATAAAAAAAAAAGTTATCGTCGAAAGAAGTAAACATCCCACACGCAATTCTGATTTATAATGGAATCCATTTCATTCGACTTCCACTGTTAATATGTTTCAGGAGAGGCTTGAATATCACAACTTCTCGTTCTCTAGAATCGGCATCTATTTCTAGCATATAGGAGTCCACTTTTGCTGGTCATTCCTCTTATTTTTGTATGTAATATTATAATTTTAATCTTCGGATTTTTTTTTAATATGCTAGACCACTGGTTCTAATTGATTAATATCAATTTCGGTAATCTTCCAGTTTCGAGGGGTAAAAGAAATATTCAAGGGAAATAACTTCAGTCTTATATGTATAGAAATATATATCGTCCTATTAAGTTGCTGTATGTATGTATGTAAATCTACGTGTGCAGTATATATATATATATATATATATATATATATATATATACACTATATGTCCCGTCTTTGTGTTCAAACTGTTGTCCCTCCACATGGGACACAATTCTCATATTGTGTATGGATTTGTGTGTGTGTATATATATATATATGCTTGTGTATGTATGTATATATAGGTAATCTTCCAGTTTCGAGGGGCAACTTAATAGGACGATATATATTTCTATACATATAAAACTGAAGTTATTTCCCTTGAATATTTCTTTTACCCCTCGAAACTGGAAGATTACCATCAATTTTTACCCTTATTAATATATATATATATATATATATATATATATATATATAAAGAAAAATATCATAGCTAGGCTTAATCGAAATTCCCACATTCATTCAGAACATTAACAACAATTTCAATGTATTTATTATTTGAATGTAAAATTCTTTATTAAAAATATCTGTACACCAACACAATTATTAGATTAAACATTCGTGTTTAGCCCAACGGACACCACTCGAATTTGTTTCCCTTTTGAATTTTAACATGTTCTAATCTGTTAATGAGGAGATAAATCAAAGAGATATTTCACTCATCTACTAACTGCGTATATGATCATGCACTTACTGATATTTTAAATACTTCGTTTGGAAAAACGGATGGCAAGGGGTGATCTTTCGATGGTCCATTAGAATTGACGAAATGCTGGGAACACATTTGGCTATTTGCAGTGTAAACAAAGTCTTTCTTCATAAGTCTCGATCTCTGAAGCCAAATACGACGAATAGCTACGTTTGCAGGATATCTATGTAGTGAAATAACTTTACCGTCTACCTTCTTCCCTCTATAGTGGCTGCATATACAGCAGTATTTGCGTGATTTCTTCGGAGACATTAACCGGTCAATACAGTATGTGAGTCGTTAGTCTGCGGAAGTTAAAACAAGTCACTGAGCATGCGTACATGTCATACGGGAGAGTTCCAATCAGGGGTCGATAACAACCTTATAGGCACCCCTTATAGGAACAACCTTATAGGCGGTGAATTGGCAAAGTCGACAGTACACACTGTACAAAATACTTCACGACATTTCTTTCCTCTTAACGTTTTGAGTTCAAATACCACCGAAGTCGACTTTGCGTTACAACTTGTGGAGATCGATAAAATAGACGCCAATTGAGTACTGGGGTCAATGTAATCGACTAACCGCTTCCCCCAAAATTTCAGGTTTTGTACCGATAATAGAAAAGATTCTCTTTTCTTATAATTTAGAAAACTTTTAATGCCTCGTCAATTTAAATTGCTGTTCCTTGCTTGTGTTTAAATTAATTGTAGAGAAAATTAAATTACGTTTATACATTTCTTAATGACAAATTTCTTGACTGACTCGATCAGTTCACAGAATTGCTACAGCATGGCAGTGAAGGGACGGAAGTGATAAATCTTACCCTATTAATTGAACAAAATACTGTGAATCGTCTACTTGGCCTATGCTCAAACTTTATCAGTTGTTTGTTGTTGCTGCACCGAGCGAAGATCGTGGCCGTCAGGCACAGTTCGACAGGTCACGATCGGGGCCCAGATAGATGCATTTCATTTATGGGCGTTTGTTTGGGGGGGGGGGCGCTAATGTCACTCAGACGCTCCGATACTACCACCACCCTCCCCGAATGCAAGGACTAATAGTTCAACTAATGGCTTTTCATATGGTGTTTGCCACGATTATATACTAAGAAGGTATTTTAACTATTTCTTTGTTTGTTTTTTTTTATGTGTGCGTGGTAGTTTCATTTTCCTGCTATGTAAGTGCAAATCCCAGCGCTTAATGGGTTAAGCAGTTTCAGCTGGAGCAGAGAAATATTTCGACTTGGTTACCATCTCACTTATTTCTGTTTGAGAAGCAAGAGAAAACTCACTCGATGATAGGATTGGGGTGCAGTTTCTAATTTCACTCGATTATTTATTTATTCATTCATTCATTCATTAATGTCGCATTTAATGAACAATGCCGTCGTTTTGAACAGATTTGCGACTGACTGATGTTTCCTTTTAAGTTTCAAAAGTGGTAATTATCAGGGAACGTTAACGAACCACGAGAGCAAATAACAATTTGTACACAAATATTCATTGGGTTTTTTTTATTATTATCATTATTTATCTTCTATCTTTTATTTGTTTATGAATATTTTTAGTCGAATAAATGAACCTCAGTAATTTTTTTTTCACATTTATTTATTCTAGCGATCTCTTGCCAAACCGCTAAGTTACGGGGATGTAAACAAACCAACACCGGTTGTGGAGCGGTGTAGGACCGATCCTGAAAGAATGAAAGGGAAAGTCGACCTCGGCGGAATTTGAACCCAGAACGTAGCAACAGGCCAATTACCGCTAAACATTTTCGGCCAGCTCGCCGCCTTAACAAACGTATGATATACACGGCGGACTTCTTTCACTTTCCATTTATCAACTCCACTCACAAGGCTTTGGTCGGCCCGAGGCTATAGTAAAAGACACTTGGGATCTATTTTAAAACGGGGGCGCCAGTATTTTCTTAACGAAACACTTTGAAACTTGGGACACTGGTAGAATGTGTCATATAAAACATCTTTTACTCTTAGTCTTCTTAACAAAAAAAAGGAATTCGCAAGCTATTCCATGTTAAAGTTGTCGTATTTCTGTAATTTCAA
Source organism: Octopus bimaculoides (assembly GCF_046866305.1). Taxonomy (NCBI): domain Eukaryota; kingdom Metazoa; phylum Mollusca; class Cephalopoda; order Octopoda; family Octopodidae; genus Octopus; species Octopus bimaculoides. The sequence continues at coordinate 108,322,860 of NC_142930.1, read as the reverse complement.
CCAATCACTGACGTCTATTCAGCTGAATAGAATTACTGCTGGGCGGTCATAAAAATGTTATTCCCTGTGACATATTTCATCCAGTTTAATCGTAATTTATACGCATATATTGTTTATATAATAAATTACGCTGTGCGTATCTATGTGTGTAACAATTTTAGAGTTCGGATTCTAGAGTTATGGTTAGGGTTACGGTTAACAGTCTAGTTAGGGTTAGGGGATTAATACGATATACACCGTTACAGCGCTAACTGTTTTCAACTGAATAGACGTCAGTGATTAGTAGAAATTATCGAAATAAGACAATTTTTTACATTAAATAAATTCGAATACAAAAATATTTTTCTGTTCTATAACACAAAATAGATAAGTATACGAAGTTTGAAAGTCTTTCCGTACCAAAAACACTACATAAAACATAAATGAAAACTGGCGCCCCCGTTTTAAAATAGATCCGACACTTGCCCGTCGTTGGGAAGCAGGTTTCTTACCACACAATTTATTATTGTTATTTATTTATTTTTTTTAACTCACTTATGTTTACATATTTCAGTGAAAGATGCACAAATTACATTGTAAAGTTATAGGGGGTTGCAACGCGTTGTGTTCTGGGGCAAAACAGTTCACTGCACGTCAGTCTGCGGGTGAGATAGCGGTAGATTCGTTGGCGTGTCGGCAGAGATGCTTTATGATATATCTTCCAGCTATCTACATTTTGGGTTCAAATCCCACCTGATCGGAGAAGGAAACATGAAATTGTTCCAGTATTAGTCCCAAATGTAGTCATGGAAGTAATCTACTTAATGGTGGCAGTGGGGTAAGGACCTTCCCAGGTCATATAGAAAGTACTGGAGAAAGTTCACATGCACAGGACCTACCAAGGGCAGACTACCGCTCGACTCTATCTATCTATCTATCTATATATATATATATATATATATATATATATATATATATATATCTATCTGTGTGTGTGTGTATACTTTTATTAAAGCTGCAAAGCTATCACTAAACTGTTTCACGTTCCCGTTCGTCGGACAGTTGTGATGAAAACTTGCAGCTTTAATAAAAATATATTACTCTACCTTTGGTATTCGAGTACTATTTTTTCCACTCTGTTTTGCACTTATATGCTGACCCGTGTGTTTCTCTATGTGTATGGAGGGAGGGAGGTGTATGCTGCCTAAGAATCCATAAGTCAGGGAAAAAATGCACCCGTATATCTATCAGTAGAGTGGGTATATTAATCGAGGTGTTACAGTAATATATTGGGTTGTCCGGAAAGTTCGTGCCGATTTTTAAAGGAAAGAAAAAGGTCAATAAATACTTGCCATTACATTTTTAATCAACCAAATATGAACCATTTTGTTGCACAATGCGTCTCCATCTTTCCTTTAACTTGAAAATATCCTCTTCCCAGAATTGAGGTGGTTTCATGTCAAATAAGTCGAAAGGTAAGCTTCTATAAATCGGCACGAACTTTCCGGACAACCCAATATATCCATTATGGTCTACCAATCGGTTTGGCGCTAGGACAGTGGTTCCCAACCTGTGGCCCGCAAAGGCAGTACTGGGGATTCATCAGCATGTTAAGCTGACGGACTTTTCAATATGCTGGGGTCCACAGGAAAATTAATTTAAACAAAAGGGGTCCTTGGTAGTGAAAAGGCTGGGAACAGCTGCACTAGGGATTCAACTAATTGGTAAGGTCGGCTGTGATGGACGTATAATACTGTACACTTTGATTAATACACACACACACACACATGCAACTAATGTATGTGTGTGTCTTTACGGGAATGGCTGGGTAGTTAAGCACTTGCTTCCGCTTCACCCTCACTACACGCAGAGCTGGACTTCGGCGTGTACAAGCTGACGGTCGTGGAAATTTCCTTGTCTTTATTACGCCCTCCTTGGCACCCCCTATCATATGGCACCACGGGCACGAAATTTTTTTCCCACGATAGTTCCGGACCCCAGTAATGAACTCATTTGCATACAACCAATTAGAGCTCACCTTGACCTTGTTGTTAAGTTAACAAACACACTCTCCCAAGTAAACTCAAAATGAAGAATGGTGTTGCAAGTCGACCGATCACCAAGTTATGCCTGATTTTAGGAGACAAGTAATTAGATAGATTTGCTTCTATATACCTATTATCGGATTTTGTTAGGGACCCATATGGTAAAGCTGTGGATGAGGAAAATGTGGGTAGAAGGTGATGTGCTAGCAATCCTCTCCCCTTACTGCTTTACAAAATAGGACAGATTATAGAGCATGTCCTATAAGGTATGTGGATTTCGAGGGATGTAGAAAACGGCTCAAAATCAATCGTACTTCCGATGTAAAACCTGTAATGATGTGTGCATATGGTTGTAACTATACATTTAAACACATTATAGTACAAGCAACTCGTTCAATGGACACTTTTGGAGCATCCCTATCTGCCTAACCAAATTTAAGCTAATTTAGACTTAACTCTTTTGTTCTTTTAGATTTTGAAGCTCCTCTAGAGTGAATGAATCCCCATCTCTTGTATAATTTCAGCTTTCGACTTTGAGCCCTACAGGTTCTGATTTGTATTTGAAAGACTTTTTCCAAGGGAGACTAATCTTTCTGAACTACTTGTCGGGGTTATTTCCCTCGGTTAAATTGTCTTTTAATTCGATACCCATTAATTCCATTCTAAGCAGAAATTTTCCACAGGTAGGTTGTATAGGTACTAAGTGAGATCTAGGTTACAGGGTATTTACATGCAAATATTGCCACCAGACCCGGCTGTATGAAACTCAAAATAACTGTAGTTGCTTCTGGAACAATGAAACAAAAATAACTTGAGGTATCGGGTCTAAGCTACAATACTTTTTTACACAAATAGTTACGTAAGCAAAGTTTACTCTTCAAATTACGTTGCCTGCTAATGAATTAGAAGCAGTTCTATTTTTAAATCAGATTCCGCCTCCTAAAACGAAACATCTTGTCTGGACTACAGCGCTCCGCTGATAAATTGCTTATTTGCAGTTATTGCAATCACGTGGTTTCGGCCCCCCCCCCCCCAGCGCGGCATCTAGGGCACGTGTTTTCTACTATATTGCTAACAGACTAGTACCTTATGGTTGAAGTTGGTAGGCAGAAACCGTGTGGAAGTCTGTTGTATGTATGTATATTTGTCCTCTACTGCTTGAGAACCGGTTTATGTTTGTTTACGTCCCCGTAACTTAGCGATTCGACAAGAAACCGATAAAGTAGATACTAGAGATTAAAAAAAAAAAGATCAGTACTGAGTTGATTTGTTTGACTAAACCCTTCAAGGCGGTGCCTCAGAATGGCTACCGTCCAATAACCGAAACCAGTAAAGCGTAAAATTACAAGCTTTAAATATTTGTCCCTCGCTACATCCAAATCGGTATCCTTTTCCTTTCCGAAACTGATAATGAGTTACTAAATAACATATTTTAATATATGCCTAACTGTAAAAATAAAATAGGAAACAATTGAAGTCCTAAATGTACAAATAGAAATATTAATTCAAAATAAATAGAGTTCTTAATTCAATCGCAAAGTTCATGTATTTAACGACATTTCAGCATTTAAAAAGCCGCTCTTCCAAAACGAGGCTTATTTATTACTTCCGGTTCATGACCTCTTCTTCCTGTGGTTTCTTTCATTCAAATCTTAACGTCGCTGCCGTTTGTAATCGTAACGGATACTACGAGGTATGTTCGATTTTATTCAGTATCCTCGCTTGTTATAGCCCTTAATTCAAACTGATCTTCCATTTACAGTCCTAAAATTAAAAAAAAAAAAGTCCCTTAAATACGGTCATGCATTTGTCTATTTCATTGTTGGTGAGTTCCCTAGAAAATGGGATTCACTTAACTTCATTTATTGGTTTTTCAAGGCAAATTCTTTAATGTAACACACACACACATGTAATAGAGCTGTATTAAAAGGCTAGTTCTTGTATTTAGTGCCATAAAATCGAGGATATTCATTTTATTAGTTTAAATATTCGCCTTGATAGGCGTGTTTTCGAAATAGTTATCTTTCACTATCTCGTGGAGAAAGGATTGCGTAGTTGTTCCCTTTTCTGGAAGCATTTTTTGTCCAAAAAAAAAAAAAAAAATTCAACTTTTTACACCCTTATCCAATTCCGAGACCCTCTCCGACCGACTTCCGGAATAGCTATCACTGCCACTTGGGAAAGAGAAAGCAATGTGGGTGGTTGTTTTCTTCTTTTAAAGAATTTTTTATCCCCAAAATTTAACATTTACCCCAAAAATTTTAACATTTTGCCCCTGACTTCATGCTCTGTTACAGTCGTAGTGTAATAAAAAAGAAAGAAAAAAACCCCAAATATTTGAATATGCGAACTGTTAAGAATTTCTAACTTAACTACGTGTTATATAATATCTTGTTATCCGTTAGTAAATGAAATTAGGAAGTCGACGAAACCTGAATTAATGATTTAACCAAACATGATTGTCTTTTAAGTAAAATAAATGGAGTTTTTGGGTGGGGATCGATTTATTTTGAGAAAAAGACTATAATAAAACTTATCTAAAATTTACTTCTTGAAATTATATACATCTTTAAATCTGTAAATTGATAATTTATTGATGATAATAATAAGCGGAGATTGAGTACGCGTTCAAATGAAAATTTTCCCATAAAAGAAATTACCGATAATTTTTAAATTTCATTTTACGTTTCATCAGCTATGGTATTGTCGATGTATAACGATGATGCGAAACGTTTTGAAAATTCATTCGTTATTGTACTTAAACCATAAGCCTAAAGTGTGGCGTCAAAAAGTTAAGGCCTATTTCGCCAGGGAGACTGGAACAAGATACAGTTTTGATAAGTTACCCAGAAGAGTTGAAATGATGGCGTTTTTTTTTGGAAGCACAACATTATGAACGAAGCAATGTGGATCCACATTGAAATTAAAGCTTAACTCGATTGGATGAGATCGTACAAGTTATATAATTACACTTGTTAAACAATTAATACGAGTCGATATGAATTAACCAAGTGAATTTCTAGAATGCTTACTGTCTGTCAACCAAAATAAGTAAATGGCAATTTACTACCTGTATCAGCGTTGTGCCGTCACATTTCTCTCTAAGCACCAGCCACTACCACCAAAGGGTATCAAATTCCTAAAGGAAGCTTGAAAGGGACTCGTTTGCATTCAGCCTCAGACTGACAGATGCAAGTGGACTTGTAGGGCAGACTTAGAGGAGATAATGGTAACATCACTCCAACCAGACCTGTTTCTACTCTCCAGGGATGCAAAAAACAATCAATGTGGTCGAATTCACAGTCCCCTGGGAGGACAGACTCAATATTTTCCACCAGGTAAAGAAATCAAAATATCAGGACTTAGTAGATGTGGCTCTCGTCAAGGGTTGGTGAGTGACCTTATTCTCATTGACATCCACTGCCACAACTTTCCACCTGGATCAGTGCACTATTTCTTTGTAGAAGATGGGTCTGAAACTCGGATAACTAAAGAAAATCAGCACAGCAGCTGAAACTAGCTAAAGATGGCTTTGGTTGATAAAGCAACAAGTGGAGCCCTTTCATAGGTGAAGACTAGTTCAGTCCTCACTGCCCCTTTCAGGTGAAATGTACTGGCTAAGGGGCGAAGCACTCATGGCCCTGAGATACCTGCTGATGAGATGGAAGGGTTCCCAGCCTTGCAATGGATTTAGAAGAGCTTGTGAAACCTGAGTAGCTCCTGCAGTCTCAGCATAGGACAAAGCATCTCTGATGTTTATTTCATCTATATATGTAAAATAAATGATGGTTGCTTGATTAATTCTTCCAATCATACTTTGTGTAGAGAGGTAACAGAAAAAGAAAAGATAACATAACAGGTACAGAGTGAGTGCCCATACTCGTCTTGGAGACGGGCAGTAAGTAATGGCACATAATACAGAGGATGAGGAAGAGAGAGTAAATGACAGTTATGAGAAGAGTTATACAAAACCTCTTTTAAAGTGTTCATATGTAAATTAAAATTTTCCATCATAATTTTATACAGGGTGTCCACAAAGTCTGGGTACATGAAGTAAATAAATTCATAACATAAACAATTAAATATAAGAAAAAATAATTTTTTAAAGTATGTGTTAATCCCCGTGTACCCAGATTTTGTGGACACCCTGTAGCATGATCTTGCTCTTACAAACATCAACTACGTGATGAAATGAAATTCTTGATTATTTCTTAATTGAAACATATAGGTAGTGTAATTCGTCACAAATATGATAATGAAAGGATTAAAGTTAGGTATTTTTCTTTAACAAATTTATTTAAATTCTGGGAAAACATTTGTGAATAATTTCAAGATATCCATTAAAATTTGGGGTTTGTGACTGCAGAAGCTTATTAAAAGCTCTGGTTCATTTTTATTTTTCTTAGCAACAAAACTGTCAAAGTCTTTAATAATGGAATTCTTTTTTTTTTGTAGCTACCAACACATTCTGACTTTAGAGAATGACATCCAGTGCTGCTTCTCCAAATATTCATACTCCTCCTAACCAATATCTACCTGGTTACCTCTTGGGAGACATTACACCACATGGCAGAACGGTAAGATTTTTTTATTATTTTTTTAGCCATGAACAAATGCCAATCTTATAATAGGATCCATGTATGGCTTTATATAAATGGTTAATTCTTTTTTCAGAATCCTATCTTAGTACCACCTTCTCACTTACTTGATATATTTTTTATCTTTTACTTGCTTGTCAGACTGCAGCTATGCTGGGGCTCCACCTCGAAGAATTTTAGTCGAATGCATCAACCGCCAGTACTTACTTTATTTTAAGCCTGATATTTATTCTATTGGTCTTTTTGGCTGAACTGCTAAGTTACAGCAAAGCAAACACACCAGTATCAGTTGTCAAGTAGTGGTGGGAGACAAAGACTCACGAGGCTTTACTTGGCCCAAGGCTGTAGCCACGGTGTGGGACTGAACCCAGACCCATGTAGTTGAGAAGCAAGCTTCTTACTACACAGCTATGCCTGCACCTATATGTATATATATTTTTTACTTATTTATTATCAGTACAGCAGTTATCTCTGGACATGGCTATAGAATGTTGAACTGCTAACTGAAGCATTTAGGATTTCTTTCCTCTGCTGCCATTATTTGGGTTCCCCTTGGTCTGAACTCTTGTTGGCTCAGTTACACACACACGTATATATATATATATATATATATATATATATACATACTAGCTGGTGTACCCAGTAATTCCCAGAGGGTAAAGATGTTCTATTGAAACACCTTATTACTCTGATATAAGAAAGCAATTTCGTTATAACTGCTGCAAAAGGTGTATTTTCCATCACGAAAAAGTACAAAATCTGTCAGCTGGAGGAGGGAGAGATTGTCGGAGGCTGGTAAGAGAGGTTGGCGAGAGGCAAAGACATTATTCTGCTTAGCGAAGGCATCTGGGAAATGTATAATTGCTGTCATTCACAGAAAAACTATTGTTTTACCGTGAAAAAAGTGCTGCTGAAGTGTTAAGTGAAATTTGGCAATCAAGGATCAAATCCACGTTATGCCTGCATGAAACCACTACAAATACATTGTGGAATAAAAATTTTATCTCCTGTCATGGAAAAAGTGTAACTATAAAAATGCAGAATTATTGGGGTAATGGGCATTCAAAAAAGTATGTATGTATTGAAATGTATGAATGAAGTCTTTAGGGTTTAAGATTCAAATTAAGGAAGTGTAATAATAATGTTTAGCAGTTCAAAACTGAGTAGTGAAATGCAGAATTAGGTCAGCTGATCGTGAGAATCAAATATTGATTGCTTCGCTAAAAACTGCAGGTGGTATGGGTTATTACCCTTGGGTTGTTTAAATAAAATATTCGTAATATGTAGTAGATAGAAGGATCCATTGGAGGGGCCCTATTATCGATTTTTTTCAACGATCCTAGTATGTCACAAGGTTTCCAGACTTGAGTTCTACTCGTGTGTCAAAGTATAAAAGTGATATTGTCTGAAAAATTAGAGAAATAGGACACACCAAAAATCTATATTCAAAGTAATCAAACATAAACAATGAAATGGGTTATTTCCCTGGAGTGTTTAAAAAAAAATATCGTGCAGATGCTATGGGTTATTTCCTTTGGGTGTTTAAAAAAAATTAGTTATATGTGGTAGATATAAAGGTCCCTTCCAGGCGCCATATTATCGATTTTTTTTCAACAATCTAAGTATGTGACAAGGTTACCAGACATGAGTTATACTCATGTGTCAAGTTTCATCAAAATCAATAAAACAATGGACATTAAAATGATGATGGTTAAGAACCAGAAAACGTGAGACTGTTCCAGCTGTCAAAGTTAGGCCATAGGTTTCCCCAATTGTCTCAGTCAACCGAGGATAGATCCTGGGCCTGATTATATTTTATATCTAAGGGCTGGTGCAAAGTTGGACCTCCTATAGGCCAATTTTTGTCCCTAGCACTCTTTGTATGCCATCAAATGCAGTATTTCTTTTTTCCTGTGAATTTGAGGGGTTTTGCTGGTGTAAGAAAACATTGTACTTTATTATTGTTATAAACTTGACTGTAACATTTATTAATTTTTTTATCCTTTAGCAAACTCCACTCCGTTGGCCTTCAGGTCATGCTCAGACCACACCCATCTCTGCCAGACGTCAACAAGGAACCAAAATATCCCCGGCATCCAGCATGGTAACAACTCCACCATCAAGGTGAGTGTTTCAGTTCTTTGAAATTTTTTACTTATTGGATTATGACATGAATTTGCTAGAAAGCTTGAAGATAAAGTAGTTTAGAAGGCAACTAGACTTAACCCTTTTGGTACCAACCTGTCTGAGAGTCTACCCTTCATTGTATATTATAAACGTCTTGTTTTAGAGTGCAAGGTGATCTAAATTAACCCTTTGGCATTTAAACCAGCCTTATCTGGCCCAAGTATTCAGTGCTAGTATTGTATGCGGTCTACCACGTTGTCAAACAGTATAGCCAGGATTATCTACCTTAAACGTTCAGTTAATGAAGGAAACCAATTTTTCTATTATACGGACATTAACAGCAAATTAAACTGCAAGTTGTGCCTGAGTGAGATTTTAGAACTAATATTTTTCTTTGTCATGGACACAAAACTCCGCTTGCGAAGACCTGTTGGGGCAAGCGAAAGCAAAATCATGATGGCACTTGTGCCCGTAGCATCTGTAAGGACTTTCAAGTGAGATCGTTGCCAGTGCCGCTGGACTGGCTCTTGTGTGGGTGGCACGTAAAATACACCATTTTGAGCGTGGCCTTTGCCAGTACTGCCTGACTGGCGTTCGTGCCGATGGCACGTAAAAGTACTCACTACACTCTCTGAGTGGTTGGCGTTAGAAAGGGCATCTAGCTGTAGAAACTCTGCCAAATTAGATTGGAGCCTGGTACAGCCATCTGGTTCACCAGTCCTCAGTCAAATCGTCCAACCAATGCTAGCATGGAAAGCGGACGTTAAACGATGATGATGATGATGATACTCCTGATCACAGCAGTAACTCTAACAGGAAAATCTAAAAATACAATAACTGACTGGTGCAATGTGTGCTGCGAGGTGTGTGGAGCCATAGTTTATCATGAACGATGAGGGAAGATGGTTGGAATAAACAATAACCCCATTCAGATCGACGAAGCAAGATTTGCTGGTCAACGAAAATACAATTGAGGAAGAATGCTGAATGGCGACAACACTCCTCTCTTTGAAGACGGTGATGCAGGACAAGGAAACAACAGGAACCATGGACGTAGAATTGACGGGCCGTGGGTTTCTGATCCCAATTATTGAAAGCAAATGTGAAAAAGATGAGTGGCCCACTTGTAATAATTTAAATGCCATAGGTTATCACCATCTGACAGTGAACCATCAACGATATTATGTGGATCCAGTGACCGGAGCACACGCTCATGCCACTGTTAGATGCTAAAACTATGATTCTGAAATATCTGAAGTTTTTTTAATCTCTCAAATATCTGAGAGATAAGGTAGATAACCTTGTTTGACACCATGGTAGACTGCATACTATACTCACACCAAATATTCTTGTTTTATCCTCAAACTGGCCAGATCTGGCTTCTCACACTTACCCTGCAGTATTATTTTAGAAATAAACACATATCGTTGAAATTTCAAAGCTACAAGACGATGAATGTCCAATTCAAATTGATGTGAATAGACGAGCATGACACGTGACAGAGTAATCTGAATGCTAAAGGGTTAAACTGGTAAAGATGACAGGGTTGTGTACCTCTTGAACATTTGCAAATGGGTGGTTTCAGGGAACATGTATGCAGGGAGGAATTCTTGAGAGCCAACAGTCGAGGAAGGAAGGTCTAGATATAGGGGTTACAGTGGAACCTGGGGTTGGAGGGGTATGGGTTACAGTGTCCCCTGAGGGAGGAGCTGAATGAGGTAGCACAACCTAGGCAGAGATGGCAGGTGACCATCCGTGTCTGGAGGGCAATTGACCGTGTAATGGTGGTGGTCATGGTTGAGAGGACTGAGAGAGGAGACAGAATGCCTATTGGACTGAAGGTGGAGTGTGGTGATGATTGACTTAATACCATTCAATCTGGGTTGCCTGTGTGTGTACTCGGTCTAAGAATTTCACTCTTAAATAGATATGAAGTGAAATTAGATCCAACCGTATGGCCTTGGGTTCAATCCCACTATACAGCACTTTGGGCAAGTGTTTTCTACTATAGCCTTGCTTTGACCAAAGCCTTATGAGTGGATTTGGTAGGTGGAAACTAAACGAAGCCCATTTTATATGTGTGTATTTGTCTCCCCCTATAGTTTGATGACCAGTGATGGTTTGTTTACATCCTTGTAACTTAGCAGTTCAGTTAAAAGAGACAGAATAAGTACTGGGGTTGATTTGTTCAACTAAACCCATCAAGGAGTGTCCCAGCATGGGTGCAATCCAATGACAGACCCCCACCTAAAATTGCTGACCTTGTGCTAAAATTTGAAACTGTTGATTAAGCTGGTGTTTGGAACATAAATTAACATGAAATTTTGATGGAAGATTTTGAGATCACTCCCAACAGTTTGGAACCGGGGAACCAGGGTCAGTTTTGGATGAATTTGTATCGAAAAAGTTAATCACCTGTCTGTTATTGTTTCTACCATTGCTGAAAGTAAAGTTAATGTTTTTCAGAAGCGAGATTCTTCGCAGCAAAGATCGCAGTGCTGCACCACCTGTGCAGAGTTTATTCGAATCTCCAATGTCTTCGTCAATGGTAGAGACTTCTTTCCACCAAGTAAGTTGATTAAGCTTGATTCTCGTTAAACAAAATAGAATGACAGCAACTACATTTGTTTTATTTTGTTTACTGTATTTGATGACATAAAAAACAAATATGCATATTAGATATACCCCACTTTTAGCAGCATGTATTCAGGGGGAAAATGGTTGTAGTGCATTACATTAAAGCAGTGACCCCCAGCCAGTCGTCTGAAGACCCCTAGTGGTCTGCAAAGGTAGTACTGGGGGTCTATGAACTAAATTCAAAATTTCATATATACATATATATGAGAGGTTTTGGTATCTGGAAGACCCAAATGGCAGGTAAGGCTATGTAAGTGCTATGGAAGGAACGCTGTTAGACTCCTTGTTCGATAATAGTATGAGTGAGGATTCTAATGCAAGTCGTGTGTGAACGTGTATATGTTAAATAAAATGTGACAACAAAGCCAAGCCAGTGTAAAATTTCTAGGACGTTTATAAAGAGAAAGGTAGTCTTACAGCTGTTTCAGGGATATAAAAGTTATATATAGAGACGATATGAGAGATTTAAATAGAAGGAAATAATTGAGCTCAATATAGGAAGTTATTTTGGAAAAAGAGGAATATAGGAAGTATAAAGGGAAATATGAGAATAAAAATAAATGTATTTTATATATTTTTATTTTTATCTTCATACTTTGTTCTTATATCTCTCCCTCTCCAAAATAACTTCTTATATTGAACTCAACTATTTCCTTCTAGTTAACTCTCTCATATCCTCTCTGATGATGGGATATCTTTTATTTCCCTGAAACAGCTGTAAGACTACCTTTCTCTTTATAAAATGTCCTAGAAATTTCACACTGCCTTGGCTTTGTTGCCTCATTTTATTTAACATTCACATACACACATATATATATATACATACATACATAATATATGTATTTAAGGATAAGTATGTTAAAAGGAGTCTGTGGGAAAACTCATTTAAATAAAAGTGTTGGGAACCGGTGCATTAAAGCATGTAATATAGTCTAATTTTGCCTCTTCCTATGGCTTTCCTTTCTGCAGCTTCATTGCACTTGGATTGCCTTGCACTTCTTTACTTAGTGTTCAACCTTCACACTTCATCTACATTCAAACCCTCTACTATGCTATGTATTGCACTTCATATACACGTCATACAATTTGTCCCTCACTTGTTGAAAGAATCCCATTTTTGCCACCAGAGCTCCATCAATCCCTTCCGCCTCATTTTTACTCTGGCTTCTCTTCCTTAACAGATGTTTCCACTACAGATAATGTCACTGAGAGAAATCGGGTTTCAGGACAACTTTAATTGGGTTTATTTCCCTGAAATAATGAAGCAATACTGAAATATGTTTATGGCCCTTCAAAGTTTTTTGCTTCTGAAAGTCTGTTCCAAGTACTTAGAAGAGTATTTCACTCACTTTCAAAACTAATTTTCACACAAATTGCTTTCGCTATCACAGGTGTATTTAAATACACTGCTTTTCTTTCATTTAATTTAAAAGTTAATGAAATATTTAATACAATACCTTTGCCATTATTAAACTGGTATTTTGGAACATGGAAGGTTTTAATTTAAATCACTTCAAAATAGGAAGTTTGTATCATAGAACCAGGAGCAGTCTTGGACAGGTTGATATCACAGCAGTTAAATAGGTGAACTATTTCTGCTTGCCAATTCATTACTTAATGGTATTTTGTCTTGTACAGCCAATTTTAACCATATTTTTATGAGGAAAGTATTTAACTCTTTTTGTTAGTCTATTTCTGTTGAAATAGACTAACTTTGTTTCAAGAAGAATTTAGTAACATGCTATTGTCATTATTGAGCTGATGTTTAAATTATAAATTAATATGAAATTTTGATTAAAGGTTTTAATTTAAATCACTTTAAAATAGGAAGTTTGTATCTTAGGATCAGAGGCAGTCTTGGGCAGGTTGCTCTCAAAAGACTCAAATGGCTAATTTCTAATCTCAATTATTATTTCTCCTACTGACATTACTTTCACAATTTCACATTCTCTGTTTATTTTTGTAGACTCCTTACTCATCCTTCACTCAACAACACACATCTCCAGCTGTATCGCGGCCTATCTCTGAACCTGAAATGATGCAAATTGGTGAGAGCAAATTTAATTTTTCACAATTCACCCATGGAAGGATTGGTTGGTCTGGGTTATAACTGAAAAAAAAAACACTTCCTTGAATTGTCATGCAATGGGACTGAACTTGAAACCATTTGGTTGCTGAACAAACTTTTCACCCACACAGCCAGTGTGTGTGTGTAGTCAATACTAATGCCTAATATAAAGTGGTGAGCTGGCAAAATCCTTGGCACGCTGGACAGAATGCTTTGATGAAATAAATACCATTGTATACCGGGGACAATGTAATTGGCTTGACCCCTCCCCCAAAATGTCAGGCCTTGTGCTTATAGTAGAAAGGATGCTCAGCCTTTTAAAGGTTCCAGTGTATCACATCACATTATTAAATCTTATTCAGTTTATGAAGGCAATGAATAGATTCTCAGCGAATAATAAAACCAAACAGTTGTTAATAGAAATTAAATCAGCTGAGCCTGGTTTTGTGTGAAGGCTGCATGGAACTGCATAACCCAAAAATATGATCATTATAAACAGCGCTGGCTTAACTGCTAAGCATTATAAGCATGTGCTTAAAGCATCAAGGGAAGAGAGGACACCACAGAAAGTGGTTTGTGGCACAAAAGAAACCACTTTAAAGTTGCTAGAATAATATTCAGGATGCCTTTATCTCTATTAAGTATAGAAGCAGATGTGTTACGCAAAAGTAATTTTGAGGATCTGATCAAAGACTTTGCAATTAAAAAAGAATAGAAAACTTTTCAAATTTTGAATTAGATTTATATGTGGGGGCAGCAAAATCTTTTAAGTGCTTGGGGCCTTTATGGGTCTTAATCAGGTCCTGATTATAAGACATAAAATGATTGTTTTGCTTTTATATTTCCAGGTGGATCATCACCATTATCGAATACAAGCCCACTAAATGTCTCTAATATTAATCAAAGTTTCCAGCAAGTCTCCAAAATACACACATCTCCAACACAAATGGATCCTTTTTATACTCAAGGGTATGTATATAATTTCTACATACATGTTGAGGGGGTCTTGTCCTGCAGATACCTAGTGACTTCACTAATGCTGGTGCCATGGATAAAAGCACCAAGTACACTCTGTGAAGTAGCTGGTATGAAAAAAGACATCCAACATAGAAACCATGCCAAAAAAACAAACATTGGGGTTCAGTGCAGGCCTCTGGCGCATCGGTTCCTGTCAAACTGTCCAACCCATGCTAGCATGGAAAGAGGGCTGTAGTAGAAGAAACTTGTCCAGAGCCATGTTGTTGAGAAGCAGGCTTCTTACCACACAGCTACATCTGAAGTTTCTATTGAAAAGACTTTGGATTTGTGTCTTGGATAAAATTCTTAATTCTTTTGCTAATAAAGTCAAAAATTGTAACTTTTCGATTCTTAACTAATAAAATTCTTCTTTTTTTTTTTTTTTTTTTTTTTGCAGAGAATCTTTATTGGTTACTGACCAACTTGATGAAACTTGGGTTACTATTTTCGGGTAAGTTTCTCTTTTGATATCTTGCCTTTGTCTTGGAATAGTTTTTGTCTACATTTTTGCACATTACTTATTGATGAAGAAACCAACAAGGGAGCTTCTACATCAGGGATTTTAAATCTTTTTTTTGTTTTTTGTCCCACACCCAACTTCAATTTTAACCCCTAAAAAACATGCACCTCCACCATGAACAAAAGTACACACACACACACACACAAATTATGCAGTAGATGTACAAACGGGATAAACTTACCTATTTCTCCATTGATTGAAAAAATGTCAGACACCCTTAATTGATTTTCAAACTTTGTGTTCTCGTCAGGTGTTGACATCACTTTACCAGTTCCACAGAAACAACCAGCCAATCTGTTTATATGCACACACACACACACACACACACATATATGCTTGTTTAGAGCAAATGCCACTCAATGCACTCGTAAAAGCTCCTGTTTCTTGTCAGTTGCCATCTGTTATTCCTATCTTCCAGAGTAATCCCATGAAACAGTTATACATGCAGAATTCCTTACAACTTGGGATAAATATAGTAATAACAAAAATGACTTCTGGGTGGAAACTTTTGTACTTTATTAATGTGTTGCAACATATGTTTCTGCATACCACATATTCATTTGTGAGGATATTCTCACACCCAAAGGATATTATTAGACATTATTTACAATATCTATAAATCTTGAGCATACCCATGGAATAGAGGCATGCTCAAGATTCATAGATATTATAAATATTTAATAATATCCTATGGATGTAAGAATATCCTCACAAATGGATATGTAGTATACAGAAACCTATTGCAATAAAATACAAAAATGTCCTTCCACGAGTCATTTTCACTATTACTATATATGTATCATCATCATTTAATGTCTACTTTCCATGCTAACATAGGTGGGACGTGTGTACGTATATATAAAATAAATGATAATGGGTTATGGGTTCATTCTGAAATGGATTCAGCTGTGAAGAACAGACTCACATTTAAAAATGATTTCAGTTTGGTTATTTAGAATTAATTTAGAATTTTCATTTTCTCCGCAGTTTCAATTCAGCTGCTGCATCTTATATCCTTGACCAGTTCTCACAATATGGAAACATTTTACAACATGTGGTATGTACTCCATCCTTTCTTTCTCTGTCAGTTCGTGTGTGAGGGGGATATTTTGGAAATAAAAATAACCCTGGGATAATTTCAATATAGAGGGGCAAGCATGGCTGTTTTAAAATGTTTACAACTTCACAGCTATTTCAGTTTTTAGTTTTGTCCTACAGTGTGGCTCTTTTTGCTAAGTGTCTTCTGTTATAACTCTGGACTAACCAAAGTCTTGTGAGTGGATTTGATAAAAGAAACCCATCATATATATATAAAATATAATGTGGGTGTATGTTTGTCTCATTGTGTTGATGCCACACATGCTATGATAGTTATGAGCAAATGTTGCTATCGAACTTTCCATGGAAGGCCTGTCCAGCCATGGAGAAATATTACCTTGCTAGTAACAGAAAGGGCATCTGGCTATAGAAAATCTGCCTTAGTGAATTCTGTCTGATCTGTGCAGGAATGGGAAAATGGATGTTAAACAAATAATAGTGTTTTGACATTGTTTAAAAACTTAATATAAAACAATGTCACAACTTAAGCCATGATGTTGTTTGTGCTCAATGCACTCGTAAAAGCTCCTGTCAGGTCATTCAGAAGTTTATTACATGAAAGACCAGGGAGATAAATACATGGTAATCACCATTTAATGTCCACTTTTCCTTGTCTGCATGGGCGAGATGGAATTTAACGAGGCAGGTTAGCAATAGGAAGGGCATCCAGCTGTACAAGATATTGCCTCAACAAAGTGGACATTAAATGACCATACTTACTTGCTCAGCGATGATGGGATTCCAGATGAGATAAATGTGTATGGCAAGCCTCTCCTCATATCCCATTGTCACTCTTTGTTTTGTCTCTGCTGGCAGGGGAAGACGATACCTGACAGGTGGCAACACTCCAATACTGTCACAGTCTACAAGCACAAGGGAGACCATGCAGAGGAATTTCTCATCTGGATAACACCATAAAGATCCTCTCTTGTATTCCTCTCAGTTTTGTTGTCAACTTGGTTATGCCTTAAGTCCCTGTGTGGATTTTGACCAGAAAGAAGTATTTCTCACCTGATATTTATGGCCCATCTTGAAAAATGTCTTGAACTGCTGAGAGACATATGTTACACCTTCATCAATTTAACGAAGACATTTGACACAGTCAACCATCCTATGTTGTGGTGCTTGCTTCAGAAGTTTGTCTGTCCACCACCATTTCTCTCAAAATAACTATGTTGATGAGGATGATAACTGTACAGAATATGTGTCGGGTAATTAAAGATTGGTGTTGATTATTTTATGTTTTGATAATGAATTTGGTCAGAAAGTTCTTCTAACAATTTCAGCATAGAGAATCTGTAATGTTATTGAAGTGGAGAAAAGATATGTTCTTTAGCAGCTGCTATTTTAGTTAGTATCTTCCCCCATTACCGTTTATTTCTAAATTTATATCTTTATTTTTTTTTTTTTTTTTTTTTTGCAGATATCTTCAGATGGCAATTGGATGCATATACAATATCAATCCAAATTACAAGCTAAAAAGGCTCTCAGCAAGAATGGCAAAATATTTGGTGATAGTATTATGTTGGGAGTTACACCTTGTATTGATAAGGTAACCCCCCTTCTCTTACTTAGCTATCTTCGTTTTAAAACCAGGGTGTTACTTGTCACATGATGGGTCAATTAGGAAGTATGCTTTTACCACCATAGATTATATCAAGAAATATGGCAAACATACAATGATTATAATTTAACTTTGTTTTTGTATTTGGTTTGTAAGATTCTCGATTTAAATTTGTAGCCCTAGAGGTGAGAGGTCTTTCATTAACAAACCAACCAATCAAGCAGCACATTAAACAAATGATTGATTAGTTAGTTTGTTAGATTAACTAACAATAAAGAAGTGATATGGAACCAGTGCATGTGTTACTATTGGTGAAATGACCTTCTCAAGACACAAGATATGATTTCATTATTATCTGATTTTGTGATGTTTATACAAAATAATGATGAAATGAATACTAATTTAGAAAGGAAAACATTACCTTAAGATAAAATTAAATAAAAATTTCTCATTTGTATAACTGTCATTTACTCTGATTCACCCTTCTCCTCCTCCTCCTCTGTGAGTCTTTCTTTCTTGTGTGTTGTGTCCTTCACTCTGCCTACCAGGGCTGTGGAGTCGAAACGAAAAACTTCGATTCTGACCCCGACTCCCCTTTATGTAATTAAGTGATTGTGGTCTACATATCTCATAAAGCATAAGCATACGTTTGTACTTTGAGTAGGCCTATACGCTATAACTGGTTTATATTAAGGAATAAAGATATTGTGAGTCGGAATCACGAGTCGGTATAATTTCACCAACTCCGACTGCAGCTACCCTTTAATTGTTTCCGACTCCATGACTTCAACTCCGATGCCACAGCCCTGCTGCCTGCTACCAGGCTTATGTATGAGATGAAGACAGGAGAATAGGAATCTCATTTGAATGATTCATTGGTTAGGCAGAAGAAAAGATCTCAAGTTGTTAAAACAGAACCAAAAAAATTTCAGATTTGCAAAATCATCTCTCTTGAAGCAGAATGGCAATTCTTTTAATGTAGTTGGTTTTGCAGTAATTATTTTCTAATTATTTATTTTATTTTGTTCACAGAATCTTATGGAATCTAACAAAGAAAATATACATATCCATAGCATTCTATCAGCACCATCCAATGTCTACCATTCCACACCAATGTCTTCCAAGATCCAAAGCCATTCTCTATTACCCAATGTAACTGGAACCCCTAACTCTCTCTCAACAGGTGTAAGACCAATTAATACACCAAAGTCTTTGCAAAAAAGACCATTGA
Source organism: Octopus bimaculoides (assembly GCF_046866305.1). Lineage (NCBI taxonomy): Eukaryota > Metazoa > Mollusca > Cephalopoda > Octopoda > Octopodidae > Octopus > Octopus bimaculoides. The sequence goes on along the minus strand of NC_142930.1, from coordinate 108,303,976 downwards.
ATGAAAGCGAGGTAACTTTCTTCTCCATTCTAAATTTGTTTTATTTCAAGCAGAGATTCTCGGCCTTTTTTATATTCAGTTGGAACCTCATAAACCATTCAATGCTTAAAAAATCCTGTAATATTTTCAGAACTAAATATTTATTAGGAATTGTATAAAAAGATTAAAATGTTTTGTGTATTGCAGAAATAGAAGCAAATTATTGCACATAAATGTCAACAAAAAAAATCTTATATTGACCTCAAACGGGTCGTATGGGTCCTGATAGAGAACCGCTGGTTCAAGGTAATACTTCACTTCACTGGATTTACTTTCCAACCATGTAGTTTTGAGTTCAGTCCCATGACTTGGCACTTTGAGCAAATGTCTTCTTTAGTCTAAAGCAGTGTTTCTCAACTATTTTACCCTTGCGTAACACTTAAAATATATTATGTCTCAAGGAACCTCTGCACAAAAACAAAAATTATATACCATATCTTTCTCATATTTTTCCATTGTAGTTCATGTAGTAAATATTATACGTGTGTGTGTGTGTGTATATATATATATAATCATCATCATCATCGTTTAACGTCCGCTTTCCATGCTAGCATGGTTTGGATATATATATATTATATCATCATCACTTAACATCTGTTTTCCATGCTGACATGGGTTGGGCTGTTTGACTGAGGTCTGGAGAGCCAGCGGCTGTGCCAGGCCCCAATCTGATCTGGCAGTGTTTCTACAGCTGGATGCCCTTCCTAATGCCATCCACTCTGAGGATGTAGTGGGTGCTTTTTACATGCCATTGGCACAGGAGCCAGTCAGGCAGACCTGGCACCCATCACATTTGATTAGTGTTTTTTATGTGCCACCGGCACGGGAGCCAGTCAGGGGGTTCTGACATTGATCACATTCAGATAGTGCTTTTTACGTGCCACTGACACAGGAGCCAGTTGGGGCACTCGCATCTGCCACATTTGGATGGTGCTTTTTACATGCCACTGGGGCCAGACAAGTGGTCCTGGCATCAACCAAGTTTGGATGTTGTTTTTTACATGCCACCACCATGGGAGCCAATCAGGGGACATTGGCATTGGCCACATTCGGATGATGCATTTTATGTTCCACTAGCACGGGAGCCAGTCAGTGGGCACTGGCCACAGCTACAATTTTGGTTTTACTTGACTCAACAGGTCTTCTCAAGCATATCATATTGCCTGATGCATCAGGGTTACTCTTAAATGGGCCGGACATGCAACACTGGCATCAGCCATGGCTGCGATCTCACTTTAGTTGCTGGGTCTTCTCAATCACAGCATATCTCCAAAGGTCTCAGTTTCCTGTCATTGCCTCCATGAGGCCCAGTGTTCGAAGGTCATGCTTCATCACCTCATCCCAAGTCTTCCTGGGTCTACCTCTTCCATAGATTCCTTCCACAGTTAGGGAGTGGCACTTCCTCATGCAGCTGTCCTCATCCATATGTAACACATGACCAAACCAGTGCAGTCGTTTCTCTTGCACACCACATTTGACATTTCTTATGTTGAAGTTTTCTCTCCTGGGTGCTTACACTCTGCCGTGTATGCACACTGACATTACACATCCAGTGGATCATACTAGCTTCATTTCTTTCAAGCCTACACATGGCCCATGTTTCACTGCCATGTTCGCACACGTTTCATACAGTCTACTTTTCACCCTGAGCGAGAGGCCCTTCATTGCCAGCAGAGGTAGGAATTTCCTGTACTTTGCCCAGGCTATTCTTATGGAAAAGTGGGGTTAAAGATGATTGATTTAATTTTTTTTTTTTTAATTTGTTTGCTGAAATCTCCATGATTTTTTTTTTTCCTTTCTGTTTAGGTGTTCCAGACAGCACGGACTCCACAGAAAAGCAATGATTTTTTCTCTAAAGCCATGGAATATGTTTTTGGCTGGTAGATTATATCAATATTTTAAGTCCGTATATCATTTTAGGATTAAAGAAGAAAAACTCCACAGAAAAGCAATGATTTTTCCTCTAAAGCCATGGAATATGTTTTTGGCTGGTAGATTATATCAATATTTTAAGTCCGTATATCATTTTAGGATTAAAGAAGAAAAATTCAAAAATGTTTAAACTAGGGGATTTAATGTTTATATATTTTTTGCATACAATTAATCCATCTTCAAAAGTTTCTACTTTATTTTTGTATAGAAATGTTTTTATTCTACCAAATCACCTTTCTACAATGCTGTCATTAATAATTAAATAACAAATTAAAAGCAACTCTGGTAATGTAACCATTATCAGTCACCTGTGGAATGGCATCCAGGTAAAGCTCCCCAACATTAAAGATCACCTGAATGTCACATCTCACTTGGTCTGTGATATTCAAGTGTTCTTTAACCCTCAGCATTGTTTAGGGAGCTTTCCCCAGACGCTATTCCACAGAAAATTTGGTGTCTAAACAAAGCACATACACTATGTATGTGTGACTGATAATACTATTGTTAATAACTTAGATATTAGATACTGCTCTGATGAGCCATTCATCAACACCTAGTTTCCTTAGCGACCACCCAATGTGGTACCCTGCCCAATTGACAGTACCATCCACACGTAATCTGGTGGTGACTAAGGAAACTAGAGATTAACAAATGGCTTTTGAGAGATAAAAAGAAAGGCAGAGAGCTGATGTTTAACAATTTCTACAAGTTAGATTCAATCGGTTTAGATAAAAAAATTTTTTTTTAATGCTGCATTTTGGATTTGGATTAGTTGTTGCTTTGGCATATCAATTTAATTACTCAATTATTAATCTTTATTACGAGAGATTTTAGCTTCTGTTTAATTTACATATATTTTAAGATCTGACGCTAACATTTTATACTTTGGTTGAAGTTTACTTTTCACTGAATTCCCCCCCCCCCCCCCCCCCCCGCTTAATATTTCCCCAATGCCTATTGTGATTGTAAAGATATTTTATTTACCAGTGTAAATTTTGTAAATATATACATATGTATATAACTCTGTCGAACTTTTAAATGAGTAAACAGGAGAAATTAATAATTATGAATGATACTATACAGCAAATAATTTATAATTTTTGTATATAAACACACATTTAAAGGAATATAGGCTCCTAAACCCAAAGTGAATGAGAGAGAGAGAAAGCAATGTATCCAGTAAGCAGACGATCATTTCATATATAAGGAACTAAACACAGAAGGTACTCAAGCCTGGAGTTGCGTGTTCCCTCTCATTCACTTATAAATTGTACATTTATTTGCTATACAGTTTCCCCCATAATTATTTAAAGACTACAAATTGAAAGGATCATCCTTGACCCTGTTGATACCAATTTGCTTGAAACTGCTCTTGATCCTCTGGTACAATATTCCCGTTTTAAAGGGATCTAGACTAAAACCCTCCATCAGAATTTCGTGTTAATTTGTATTCCAGTCCCCTGATTAATAATGACAGTTATTTTATTAAACCTTTAGCATTCAAACTAAAAATAATCACATTGAAATCTCAAATTTATGGGATAATGCAAGATTAATTCAAAGGAATGTGAATAAATAAGCTTTAATTATGACAGTAATCTGAATAAGTACTAAAGAGATGAATTTATTATTTTCAAATTTAATTGAAAAAGAGGCAGAGTATTTTAACAGAAATTTCGTAACAAAAGGGTTAAACTTCGTTTTAATCCTAAAATTTCCTGCATGGCATAAATATGTGATATATATGAAATATGGTTGTGTGTGTGCACACATGGGAAAGGATTTAACTGTGATGATGTAAGATGGAGTCTGGGTCTTAAAATTGTCAATGCCACATGGAAGTTTTATACATCTGTAATTTGTATCCTGTAAAAGATTGAGTTTGAATCACAATTAAAATTTTACAGCTTTTTTTTTTCTTTTCTTTGTGTTACATGAATGAAATTTGTTTTGTTTTTTTTTCCAGAGGAATATTTGTAAAACTTAAAACTGGCCAAGTGTCTTCTCTATAATAAGACAAAATATCTTTGTCCCTCTATCATTCTCTTGCCTCGTAAAGGTGTGTGGCTATTGATGGATGCTAAACACCAAACAGTGAGGTACACAGCTTCAGATGTTTACATTGTGTGAAGATGCATGGCTTTGTGGTTAGGGGTACTTATCTCGTGATCATAAGGTCATGAGTTTGATTCCCAGCAGTACATTGTGCCCTTGAGCAAGACACTTCATTTTCACATTGCTCCAGTCCACTCAGCTGGCAACAAAAGAGGTATGCCTATATTTCAAACGGCCAGCCTTGTCACATTGTATGTCCCACTGAATCTCCCTGAGAAATACGTTCTAAGGCTATGCATATCTGTGGAGTGCTCAGCCACTTGCACGTTAATTTCATGAACAGGCTGTTGTGTTTGATTGGATCAACTGGAACCCTCATCGTCATAACCGATGGAGTGTCAGTTAACCTCTTGCCTTGCACACAACCATTTCACCCTTGGTTCCACTCCTTCTCTCAACTAAGAGGTCTTTGTCTTGAAAGTTACTTGGCAACCCCTGCTGGTGCTAGCCCCATGTGAAAAACACCCTGTACATTCTGTAAAGTGGTTTTCATTGGGAAAGGCATCCAGCTGTAGAAACCTTGCCAAAACAAACAATTGGAGCCTGGTGCAGTCTTCTGGCTTGGAAAATGGATGTTTGATGATGATGAGTGGCAAATAAAGTCCCCCTCCAACCTATGTCAGTGCTCTACAGTGGCTAGTCTCAGGCCTTCTTGACCTATACTCATCTGCTTGGAATTATCTCAGTGTTGTAGGTTGATGTTTTTAGTCAGATTTTTTTCAATGACCAAAAAACAGAAAAATAAGGAAAGAAAAAAACATATTTTATAAATGGTTCGTTTATTTCGAGTTTTAAATAGAATAATTTATTTTATATAAATGTTTTCAATATTTTTTTAAATAGATTGCGGAGTGTGGGTTGACAGTTTCATCTGTTGATGTACAAATATCCAAGGACACTTGCTTCTTTTTCATTTTTTGTTTTTTAGGGGAATGGATTAAAATCATAATTTATTGTTGAACGCTGACTATTCCTGTTTTACTCTTCACTATAAATATATAAGTTTATGTCAGCATTATTATACTGCATATTATATTATAGCTAGCTATAAGCAGTAGAATTATCTGTTAAATAAAATTTAAAAAAGTCTAAGAAAGGTTTCTGACCCAAACACATTTCACCTTTAAATAATAATTAAAAAAAAAAAATTTAGGTGGATCCATTATTTTTTTGAAAGAATGATTAAAAATTGCACCGGTTTTAAATTGCTTTGAGCTATATTTTAATTAGCTGTAAACAGGGCTACCATATTTCACGTGTACCATTTTTAATTAGCTGTAATTAGAGCTAGAGTAGCGATAAAAACTGTAAGATAAATTTCTTGAAATAATGAATAAAGAATGGATCTCAATGAAAAAAAAATTCACTCTTTAAATGTTTTGACATCTAAGCAACTCCGTATCCTTGACTACCACAGTGAATAGCAACAAGGAGTCTATCTCTTAGCTCTTCCATGGTGGGATAATCAGGTAGACGCATTAAATTGATACTGAAATAAAAAAAGGAACATTTTCATACATAATTACATTTGATGACGCACTTACAAGTGACTTATTAAAACATGCCATGTCCGGTATTTTAGAAATATTTTAACCCTTTAGCACTTAAACTGACCAGATCTAGCTTTTCACACCTACCCTTCAATGTCATTCTAAAAATAGTCCTATTATTGAAATTTGAAAGCTACGAGATAATGCAGGATTAGTTCAAAACAATATGAATAAATAAGCATTACATTTGACAGAATAATCTGAATGCTGGAGTGTTCGTTTTTCTGGCAAACACATTTAGTTAAATCATTTGTAGAAATACGGTTTCAATAATGTATTATAAGCAAAGGTGGGCACTGTTAACCGAAATGTTAATTTTTAATCCATTGATCAAAAAGTTAACGTTGATAACTGTGAATCAGTTAATTCTTTAAAAATGTAATGGAAGTTATTGATAAACCATTAACATTAATTTTTATTACAGAAAAGAAACAAAATCAGTTTTCACTCTAAAAACACCTTTAAAATGTGCCAAAACTATGAAATCATTAACTTTGGAAATCATTATTGGACTAATTAACTTAAGTTAGAGATCGTTAACGAAAATGTTAACTTCATTAATTAACAGTTTGGTACCCAGGTTTGATTATAAGAAACCAGTGGATTCTAGAAGTTAAAGCTTCTCACTATATCAACATCGTGACTTGGTTTCAATCATTTCACAACACACAATGGAACATTTATATTTTTCTGAAAGTTTTTATTTTTCAGTGATTCTACAAGAAATCAGTAATATAACTTGAGATGATTCTCTCTCAGCCTCTTGCTTCAGCATGTAGCATTTGCCACCCATGACCACCACCATCCATAATGAAGTACTACTCCTGCTCTTAAGACAGCCTTGTCTACACCCAACGAAAGACCACCCAGCTGAGTAACATGAAGTCAGTCACTTTCCAACCCCTCAGCTGCACCCATGATGTCTCCTTTCTGTGTTCGGCTCCTTAAAGCTGTTGTCCTGCTGCTACTCCTTATGAATGTATTCTCTTAGACGCCACTGTGAAAGGTTGTTAAATGAAGAGAATCGATGGGAGAGTCTGCCAAATGTCGACCCAACAGAGGGATCAGCTATCCAAGTTGACAGTACCTTGATAGATAAAGCAATTGAGGGCATGAAGATAAGGAAAGCCCCTGGTCCATTAGGAATTATCGCAGAGATGCTTAAAATATCTGGCGGTGTCAGCTATAGTCTAGTCACCCGTGTAGTCGATCAAGTGATACATGAAGGAGTCATACCCAATGACTGGTGTAGCAGCACCATAGTCAACTGCTACAAAGGTAAAGGTGATGCCTTAGACACAAATAATTACAGGGGTATCGAGTTGTTGGATCAGGTAATGAAAGTCATGGAGAAGGTCATAGCCCAACTAATTAGGGAGAGAGTTAGTTTAGACGAAACGCAGTTTGGGTTTGTGCCAGGGAAAAGCACCACTGATGCTATATTTCTGGTAAGACAGCTGCAGGAGAAATACCTGGCTTTTGTTGACATGGAGAAAACTTTTGACAGGATCCCCAATCCCTTATCTGGTGGTCAATGCAGAAATTAGGGATAGATGAGTGGTTAGAGTTGTACAAGCCATGTACAGGGACACTGTCAGTAAGGCGCGGGTTGGCAACGAATATAGTGAAGAAATCCATGTAGAGGTACACCAAAGATCAGTCCTCTTATTCATCATAGCCCTCCAGGCAATGATAGAGGAGGATGCCCCTGGGAGCTTCTCTATGCTGATGACCTTGCTCTAATACCGTACATGATTCCCAATGTGGAGCATGGTAATATTTTGGTGAGGCATGCATACGGTTATGTTAAATTTATACCTTTTGTACACAACGTTTAGTATATCAATAAGAGAATGAGTTTTTAAAAAATTCGTTGCATTCCCTTCTGTGTAAATTACCTTACATGTTTTCACATACCCATCCTACGCACAATTTTCATCAATTTTTGACACTTTAGAGGCATCAGGTAGTTTTCATCATATTCAAGATCGGCATTGTCCCATTTACACTGGGATATGCAGAAGTCATAGTGAAAAACCTTCAACTAATTTGTTCTCGTGTAGATTTCAAAGTGAACAAATTTGAATTACGCGCGCTTTTGGTGCTGGTCGTTGGTGGGGATGATGGGTGTGTGTGATTTATTTTTAAAAACAATAATGAATAATACATTTATTCATAAAGTTTAAACTGAACATGGAATGAAATATATTTATTTATAAACTTTAAACTGAACTTCATTTGTTTAAATTCTACGGAAACAAGCGAAGGTAAGGTAGACGAGAATTTAAACAAATGAAGTTCAGTTTAAAGTTTATAAATAAATATATTTCATTCCATGTTCAGTTTAAAGTTTATGAATAAATGTATTTTTGCATTATTCATTATTGTTTTTAAAAATAAATCACATACACCCATCATCCCCACCAACGACCAGCACCAAAAGCGCGCGTAATTCAAATTTGTTCACTTTGAAATCTACACGAGAATAAATTAGTTGAAGGTTTTTCACTATGACTTCTGCATATCCCAGTGTAAATGGAATTAATTACTGCGATATTGCCATCGCCACCGCAACAACAGCAGATAGTATTCACTGGTTCAAGACATACGGACTGTTAAATATTCAAAAAATATGCCCCTCGTGTGGAGCTAACATGATGGAAGTAGCCAAAAACAATTTGTCGGATGGCGTGATATGGTCATGTGGAAGGCCTTGTAGAAAAATGGTTTCCATTAGAAAATAGCAAATTATAGATATATTATATTATTGGGCAAAAGAAGATTTAGCTAAGGGAATAGCCCAGGAATGTCGTATAGCAAATGTAGCCGTAACAGATTGGAGGAATTTTTGCCGTGATGTATGTGCAGAGTATTATGTTGCACAAAACATTAAGCTAGCGGGATCAAACCGAATAGTGGAGATAGATGAAAGTGCGTTTGTTAGAAGAAAATACAATGTTGGCCATCGGGTTAAAACGCAGTGGGTGTTTGGTGCTTTAGAAAGGGATACGAGAAGATTTTTTGGGTGGCAGTGGAAGACCGGTCTGCAGACACTCTTTTAGGTATTATACAAGACCGTATATTGCCTGGTACAACTATAATTTCTGACCTCTGGCGTTCGTATAATACGCTCAACCAGCTAGGATATAGACATTTAACTGTAAACTATTCAATAAATGTTGTTGATCCGGTAACATTTGCCTCAACAAACCACATAGAATGCCTATGGAAGCATGTAAAGAATCGGAACAAAAGAGAAAATGGAACAGCCCGAAGTTTACTGCAGACGCATCTGATTGAATTCATGTGGCGTTATGAATTCAAGGACGAGATTTTCCAGAAGTTATTGGAATAAATTCAACACCTATATCCATGCGTTTGAAACATTACAGAGTATAAGTATCTACGGAGCATAAAAGTATCACATTTATTTTTAAACTTAACTTCAAACTTCATTTGTTTTCTATTTTGATAAATTCTCTCTGTTGAAAATTATATTTTTATATTTTAAATAATTTGCAATTTCAGAAAATATGTTTTTATATTAAATTTGTGTTTTCTAAGAAGGTGGACGAGTGATTGATAGATAGATAGAGAGAGAGAGAGAGATAGCTCTGGCGAGTCAGTAGCCAAAGAATCAACTCAAACCAGCAGGCAGACAGATAGATAGATAGCTCCAGCGAGTCAGTAAGCCAAAGTATCAACTCAAACCAGCAGGCAGACAGGCAGATAGCTCACTAGCAGTAACGTCCAGCAGGCAGACAGACAGATAGCTCACTAGCAGTAGCAGGCAGCAGGCAAGCAAGCAGACAGATAGCTCACTAGCAGTAACGTCCCTTGTCAGATTTTTCTACTTTCACTTCTGACAGCTAATACCATGACAGTGCCTCAAGATCTGATGTCTCTAAAGTGTCAAAAATTGATAAAATTGTCTGTAGAAGTGGGGTGGTGAAAACATGTAGGTAATTTACAAAACGTGTGTGCATGCATGTATGAATGTTTTTAATGAAATTGTCTACAAATGTGTTATATATATCCTGTAGATTCCTAATATACAAAATTTGCAGGGGATGGGGATCGGAAATTTCACTGGAGCCCACTTCAAATCATCTTAACTTTCAAGAAAATGGATATTTTTTAACGAAATTCTCTACAAATATACCTTAGACTATGTAGGGGACACTTTTTGAGAACCGTCCCCCACTCACAGGTGTTTCTGAACAGGTCGTCCATATTTGTTTCATTTTCTCCGCTTGGTACATCCATAGATTGCTACTGAAGCAAGGAAAGCAAATGAAGCCCTCACCAGAAAACTCGTTATGCTAAAAATAACAGCTAAAGGTCTGGTACACAGAAATATGTTATTAAGACAACTTATCTGTTGCATACGATTTGTTTTTCACTAAGTAAATTCCCAGATAAACATTTCTAATAAAAAGGCAGAAGCACAAATAAGGAATATACACACACAGTTAAATATAGAAGTGTAAAAGCATAATCTCTATAATAAAACATGATATTGAATGGAATAACTCCACGTTTGAACATTTTAAATTACATATATGTATGTGTGGTAGAAATCTATGGATGCACAAACACGCAAAACTGAGAAAATGAAAAAAATTTGGATAGCCTGTTCAGAAACACCCACGAGTGGAAAACAATTCTGAAAAAGAAAAGCCACAATTGTTTTCGGCTGCTTTTTACATGACACCAGCGCTTACAGGGTCACCAAGTATCTTGCAAGACGAATAGCCCCTTGGCTGAGTGGAGGGAGTAGTTGAGAGGGTGGTGATGATGATGGCTTTGTGTCAGTAAAGAGATTACGAGGAGAGGTACGTGTCTTGATAGATGGTAACATCAGTTAAAAAAGGAGAATGAGTTATAATGAGACAGACATAGACTATAGTTAAAGTGTTATACTTATTAATGCAGTAGCCATATGTGCAAATGGCTTTATATTTAACCAAGTAACAGGCTGTACATTAAGTAAACCTAATTAAAGCTAATTAGATGCTGGAATTACTTTTAAATGCATGAATATGTAAAATCATTCATCTCATGAAATGACAGCAAAAAGATAGCCATGTGAGTACCATAATGCAAACACCTCATAGAAAATCAAATTAACTGCAGTATTCATCATCTCTTTGGATGTGCTGTGCCGAGAAGCAGAGGGAAAATGTTTTAGTGCTTAGTGAGAATATTAAATCCATTTCTGTACCACTAGGAGCATTTTTAAACACAACATCCATAAGAGATGATTTCTGGATGAATGCTGCAGTAAATTTCTTTTCAATGTATTTACATTAAGTATGATACACAGATGACTATTTTAATCAAATACAGATTCTGTTGCATATAACAAGAGCAAAAGGAGGTTTATATGAGAGAATACTGAAAATATAAAACTGGACATACCAGGTGCTGGCAGTTGGTAAACATCCAGGACTATAAGCCATGTGGTTGACAGAAAACTTTTGAGTGGTTCCAACGCCATTTAGATTAGCAAACCCTCCATATGGCACTCGAGAACTAAAACAAAAGAGAATTTTAAGAACATACAAGAATCTGATGGGATCTCTTTCCTTTAGACAATGTGTGGTCATAACATGTAATTCACATTCAAGACACAGCTGTGTTTCGGTCAAAGCTACTCCACCAGACCAAGGAATTGAACAAGAACATTGGCTCTTTTTTTTATTTTATAGAAATCAAGAAACAAATTATTTGCTGACGTCTGCCAAACAGATAATAATAATTCATGGGGCGCACACACTATCGAAACAAAGTATCATCTAAAGGAGATGTTCTCTGATGATGAAAATCAACAGCATTCAGATATTCATGTTTAAATCTGCTGAAATATTGAGAGGGAATAAATACATTATTGTTTGGATTTTCACTGTTAGGTGAGCACTTGATGAATTATTATTTCTGTAAGCTTCATTTCTGTTTTTGGTTTGAAAGATTCTTGATGTGAATTTATGTGCTCAAATACAAGGCAGACCTTCAAGAGAGGAGACATGCCACTGATGAAGTCATGATAGTAGCAAAAGGACTTTGACAAACAACTAATTGAGTGTTTAACTAATGCATTAAACAAACTATCAGATATTTAACCAATTGACTAACAATAGAGAAGTGATATTGAACCAGTGCATGTGTTTATTACTTTGATGTAATGACCCTCCCATTTCAAACTTATTATAAAACTGTTTAGCTGCTGGGTACAAAAAGAATGGTCGTCAAAATATTCTTTACATGAGAACAAGGGTTTAAATTACACTTCTCTTCACTGATTGGAATTTAATTTAGACAAAAATTTGCACAAATGGGATTTAAATTTAAGAGACATGATTGAATATTGCAGAATATTTTGATCAGGACCCAGCATCAGCAACAATTAAGTATGAATAATTAAATGAGGTGTGACTATAATACAAGAAGCGGAGGAACATACCTGCCAGTTACAAATTGTAGCAGCATGATGCGTTCTGGTACAGAGATTTCATCAAGGACGTCCCAGAACCACTGGAAAGAAGAAGATAATGGTTTCAAATTTTGGCACAGGGCCAGCAATTTCAGGGGAGGGTTAAGCTGATTACATAAATCCCAGTGCTTAACTGGTACTAATTTTATCAGCCCCCAAATGGGTGAAAGGCAAAGTCGACCTCAGTGAAATTTGAACAATATAATTCAAACAATCACAAACCAAAGTCATCATTGTTTTCCATTTTTGAGTTGGTCAAATGGAATTTGTAGAAATATTCTCTATGGCTAGATGTCCTTCTTCTCCCAAACCCTTACCTCTTTCCAAGCAAAGTAATAATTCTTGAGTCTACTGAACAACCAATATTCTGGATTATAATTATGCAGTGACCCCTTAAGGGGCCACTCATACACCACATCACTATTTTTATTGCTTTCCACCTCCACCCCAATCATTCCATACAGCTTCTCTACAGCAAAACACTTGTTCTGTTCTGGCCCCTTTTCTCATACTTTAACCCCCTCCTCTCCTAACATAAAACTGCCCCCTTTGAAGTTTGTTGTCTCACAAGCTGCATGGCAACCTCAATAGTGATGTTGTCCTGTTGCAGAGAAGGCATGTCATTGATGAGGTCACAAATGGGAACAAAAGGATTTTTGATAAACCTGAGTGATTGATTAACCAAATGATTTAACCAAACAATCAATTAATTCATTAACCAATTGACTAATAATAATAATAAACAAAGTGAAATTGAACCAGTTATTGGTTGTTAGGAAAGGCATCCAGCTATAGAAACTTTGCTAAGTAGAGAGAATAGAGCTTGATGCAGACCTCTAGCTCAACAGATTCTGTCAAACTGTCCAAATGATATAAAACAGATTTTAAATGAATGATGACTAAAATATAATTTCTAACTACCAAATTCACTCACAAGACATTGGTTGGCCAGATGCAGCACACTGAGCACCAAGATAACCCCAAACCAATTGTGATACAAAGACACATGAAAGCAGAGAAAAGGGAATGCTAAGGTTATGATTTTTTTTTTTGCTCTTTTTACTTGTTTCAGTCATTTCCCTATGGCCATGCTGGAGCACCACCTTAAAGGGTGTTAGTCAAAGAAATTGGCCCCAGAACTTATTCTTTGTAAGCCTAGTATTTATTCTATTGGTCTCTCTTGCCAAACCGCTAATGTTACAGGGATATAAACACACCAGCATCAGTTGCCAAATGATGGTGAGGAGGTGGGGATAAACACACCCACTATATATATATATATATATATATATATATATATATATATATATATATATATATATATATATACACAATGGGATTCTTTCAGTTTCCATCTACCAAATCCACTCATAAAGCTTTGGTCAGCCCGAGGCTATAGTAGAAGACACTTGCCCAAGGTGCCATGCAGTGGGACTGATCTCAGAACTATGTGGTTGGTAAGCAAGCTACTTACCACACAGCCACACCTATATCTATAACAATGATTTGGTTTTATATATAATATACACCCAGAACCACGCTAATTAGCTTAGGAGTGAAATTTAGGATTTCTGGGTTTTCTGTGAATCGATTTTGATAAAACTTTTCCCAGCTGGTTTTCACACTATGGCACCACCATTATTATGTTTCCATTATTCTGTGTAATGCCCTTTCTTTTTATATTTCAAATTCTTCAGCTTTTTGGGTGAACCACACTAATAGCTTTTGAATGAAAATAGCCCATCTAGACATTTTTTTTTTTTCAGAAAATTAAGGGTAATGATACATATTAAGCATACATTGAGTATATATTTAACAGAAAACCAACAACAACAACAATAATAATAACGCATTATTATAAGATTATAAAACAAATCCCTCACTTTAATCACTTGAGAATCCTTATTATAAGTACTATAGACTGTATTCTCTTTCCAGTCCAGTAGATCAATAGTTGGAAGACCAGATAACATCAGCTCCTGGAGATGAAAAAAAAAGACGCAGAATTCAATAGTCAGGACTGAGATTAGATTCCAATGGAAGATGCAAAACATAAATAATTAACAGAAAAATTTGGTAGAAACATTGCATTTCATAAAAATTACAGCAGAGAGGGTATGTCATTGAAGAGGTCACAAATGGGGACAAAAAGATTTTTGACAAATCTGAGTGATTGATTGACCAAATGATTTAGCCAAACAATTGATTAGTTGATTCGTTAACCAATTGACTAATAATAATAAAAGAAGTGATATTGAACCAGTATGTGTTATTATTGGCTTAATGACTCCCAAAATACAACAAAGTTTGCTTCAACACAGGAGATCACATCAAGAATCTTGCAAATCAAATTCAAAATTGAAAAATACCAAAACCTTTTCTTGTAAAGCAGAAAGAAAAGGATCAAGATTCCTGGTGCCTTACTATACTCAAGAAGACCCATGCTCCACAGCAGAAGTGTTAAGACCGGTTCCTCTAGTGATGTAAAGCACTTCTGGCAGTGCCATGTAAAAACGCCCATGCGGCAACACATAAAAGCACCTAGCACACTCTGTAAAATGGTTGGCAATAGGAAGGGCATCTAGCTGTAGAAACCAAATCAGATTGAGGTCTGGTGCAGCTCCCCAACTAGGCCAGCTCTGGTCAAACCACCCACCCAATGCCAGCATGGACAACGGACATTAATGATGATGACAACAAACCAGATTTGCAAAACAAGTTATCAATTATTGATTCGTTGAAATAAGAAAAACTGCCTGACTCACCAATTCATATTCATTAAACATCTGTACCAGTGACTGTGGAATGTATTCATGAAAGCCCTGTAGGAAACTATTAATTTGGGGTTGGATTGCTTTTGTCATTCTCAGTTCAGTGACCAATTGGACATATTCGTGCTGAAAGGACAATCATGGAGCAGCTTTATTTAATGTCATTTGTAAAAATATGAAAACATTAGCAGTGGATTTTCTGATATTCTAGTTATTTAAGAAATGAAAGACAAAACTAAGCAATTCATCTAAGACAAAACTAAGCAATATCTGCCTCAACTCTTTCCATAGCAACCCATCTGAGGCTACCCTCAGTTCTAGGTGAGTGGTTAGGGGTATTCAACTTACATTCATAAAGTCATAAGTTCAATACCCAGTGGCACATTGTGTCCTTGAGCAAGACACTTTATTTCTCATTGCACCAATCCACTCAGCTGGCAAAAATGAGTTGTACCTGTAATTCAAAGGGCCAGCTTTGTCACACTGAATTTCTCTGAGAGCTATGTTAAGAGTACCTGTATCTGTGGAGTTTTCAGCCACTTGTACATTAATTTTACAAGCAGGCTGTCTATTGAGCAGATCAACTGGAAACCCCCATTGTCATAACTGAGAGAGTGCCAAGTACAGCCCTCCTATTTTAAGGGGAACTAAATTAAACCCTAAACCTTCAATCAAAATTTCATATAAATGAAATCAGATTTGAGCGTGATCATTGCTATTCAAGCGTGGTCGTTGCCAGTGCCACCTGACTGGCTCCTATGCTGGTGGTGTGTAAAAAGCACCATTCAAGCGTGGTCAATGCCATTACTGCCTGACTGGCCTTCGTGCCGGTGGCACGTAAAAGCACCCAGTATACTCTCAGAGTGGCTAACAGCTAGGAAGGGCATCCAGCTGTAGAAACCTTCCTGATCAGATTGGAGCCTGGTACAGCCCTCAGTCAAACTGTCCAACCCATGCCAGCATGGAAGGCAGACATTAAACGATGATGATGATAACTAAGCACCAGACTTTTAAAACTATCGGCAGCATATAAAATTAAGTAGATTAATTAAAAACTATAATATATAAAGATGGTGCCAAGCAAAACACACTGGTGAGGGTGCCATGTAAAAAGCAGTGGTACTGGAGTGGTTGACATTAGGAAGGGCATCCAGCTGTAGAAACACTGCCAAAGCAGACAATGGAATCTGATGCAGCACCTGTTGAACCGTCCAACCCATACCAGCAAGGAAAATAAATGTTAGTTGATGATATTGGAACCTGCATAAAACATATTCAAGGGAAACTGCACTTCTAAGAAATAATAGGTCCTGCTTCAATTTTTAGATGTGTCTGTATTTGTTGCTAATACAGCAGAGTTAAAGAGGAGTGTTTACCTTATTGCTGTCGTTGACGGTCAGTTTACTGCCACCAGGCTTCAATTCAATTTCTTGTAACATACCAAAGACATCAGTTTGTACGGAGAATGTTAGGTTCAATCCCAAGTTGTTGATTTCGTGATCAAGTAACCACTGGACAAAATAATAATAATAATAATGATTTCAAATTTTGCCACAAGGCCTGAAATTTTGAGGGAGAGGGCCAGTTAATCAGACCAACCAGTACATAACTGGTATTTAATTTATTGACCAAAAAAAAAAATGTCACGCCTTGTACCTAGAGAAGAAAGGATTATTGTTATTATGAAATTAGATGCATAATTTGTGGAGGCGCAATGGCTCAGTGGTTAGGGCAGCGGACTCGAGGTCATAGGATCGCGGTTTCGATTCCCAGACAGGGCGTTGTGAGTGTTTATTGAGCGAAAACACCTAAAAGCTCCACGAGGCTCCGGCAGGGGATGGTGGTAAACCCTGCTGTACTCTTCCATCACAACTTTCTCTCATTCTTTCTTCCTGTTTCTGTTGTACCTGTATTTCAAAGGGCCAGCCTTGTCACACTGTGTCACGCTGAATATCCCCGAGAACTACGTTAAGGGTACACATGTCTGTGGAGTACTCAGCCACTTGCACGTTAATTTCACGAGCAGGCTGTTCCGTTGATCGGATCAACTGGAACCCTCGACGTCATAAGCGACCGAGTGCCAACAACAACAGATGCATAATTATTGTGAACCTTACCTGGAGATTCTTTGCATATTCCGGATCAATAGAGGAAACATCTTTGTAATTTACAGGAATTCCTTAGTTTGGAAATAGAAACAAAATACTAATAATAATTATAATAACAATAATAATAATAATAATTATAATAATAATAGTAATAATAATAAACATTAGGATGTGAATAATGAGTATATTATACATGATGTATCAATATTATAGTAATGCTTTTTCTGAAAAAAGCTTATTGTGTATGTGTACATATACATACGTATGTGTGTTTGTGTACATAGTGGAAGTGAATTTTTCGTCCTTTTCATGTGTTCATTGACCTTAAACAAAAAGCCTATCCATATGGTGTCATTTATTTTCAAATTTCTTATGTAACAGTGTCTGAGATGTCTGTTCTTTGATGGACAAAAATAATCATTACTCTGCTTGGAAACACGTTGGGGTTGTCAACAGAAAGACCATCCAGCCATGGAAAATACTCTCACCTGATCCATACAAGCATGGAAATATAGGCACTGATTTGATGATGATGATGATGATGATGATGATGGAAGCTTAGTTTTAATATTCTATAAGGGCGCAGGCATGGCTGTGTGGTAAGAAGTTTGCTTCCCAGCTACATGGTTCTAGGTTCAGTCCCACTGCATGGCACCTTGAGTACTAGTGTAGCTAGAGAGTGTGCCACCCAGGACGGCCCTTCTGTTTGCTGCCCTCGGACTCCACAGAAAACACATATTGCCTACAGCAGACCCAAAAGTGGTGCACCCCCACCCCCAGCTATGCTAGTGACCTTGAGCAAGTGTCTTCTACTACAGCCTTGGGCCGACCAAAACCTTGTGAGTGGATTTGGTAGACAAACTATTATTAACACTGATGGCAACTATTGAAAAGAAAGTTATTTAAAGAATTTCTATTATTTTTTTTTGATATCCTGGTGTTGGATATATAATTTAACAAAGCAGGGGGAAAGAAAGTATTCACATGATACGCTACTATTACTGCTACAGAAGGTGAAACACTCTCTGCCAACGGCTCACAGTGAACTGCTTACCATCAATTGCTCACAGTTTTTTATTTTGTAGTTATGTGTCAGTCCACTTTTAGTCAGTTGGGGCGGTCAGAATCTTTCCACAAAAATTTGTTTTGAATTCTGAAAATTTTAATACATGACCGGCACCTGTGCCAGTGGAGCACTAACAGCACCGTCCAAGCGTGATCATTGCCAGAGCAGCTGTCTGGCTTCCATGCTAGTGGCCCGTAAATAGCACCATTTGAGCGTGATCGTTACCAGCGTCGCTGGACTGGCTCCTGTGCAGGGTGGCATATAAAAAACACCATTTTGAGCGTGGCTGTTGCCAGTGGCACGTAAAAGCACCCACTACACTCTCGGAGTGGTTGGCATTAGGAAGGGCATCCAGCTGTAGAAAATCTGCCAAATCAGATTGGAGCCTGGTGTAGCCATCTGGTTCACCAGTCCTCAGTCAAATTGTCCAATCCATGCTAGCATGGAAAGCGGACGTTAAACGATGATGATGATGATGAAAATAAATACAAACTGAATGTGATCCGTGTGCTTGTTTATGTATATACAAGTAGACATCCATTTATTTTTAGAGTACAACAAAAGCAGAGGCTTACTTACCTAAAATATGTTTATAGAATGACCGAGTGAAGTAAATATTTAGCAGTTGTCGATGATAGAGAGCCAAACCAAGGATATGACCAGCAAAACGGAAATAATTCAGATGATCAGGATTTATAGAGGAATTGCTGTTTGGTTGGAATGTACAACCTAAAATATAGAGATAGATTAGATAGACAGGGATAGGTTAATTCATAGATTAATTCATTACTAGGCCTGAAATTATAGGTTTTTGAAATATTAAGTCCTTCAACTGACTTCAAAACTTATGTGAAGAAAGCATACAATATACCTTTAAAAAAAAAAAAAATAATAATAATAATAATCTTTTCTACTGGAAACATAAGGATTCAAATTTGCGGGTAGGGATTACATTGACGCCAGTGGTACTTATTTGATGGACCCCGAAAGGATGAAAGGCAAAGTTGACCCTAGCAGAATTTGAACTCAGAATGTAGCAGCAGGCAAAATATTGTTAAGCATTTCGCCTGGCATGCTAACGATTCTGTCAGCTCGCATAATAATAATAGTAACTGATATAAATGTTGGTTGTTTAATTGAGATAGAGAGAGAGAGAGAGAGAGAGAGAGAGAGAGAGAGTAAAAGAAGATATAGAGAAGTTTATGTCGATAGGGGTGATAAAGAAGACAGAAGCTATTTAGTTGTTAGGTGTCAAATACATGACACATACTTGCGCGCGCACACACACACACATAGTGACTTGACCATAGTTTAAGAGGAAGGGTAAAGCCATATACATGTAAGTTTGTATGTATTTATATATATCATAAAGGCCAATGCGAGTGCCGGCTGACTGGCATGTAAAATACATCATTCGAGTGTGGTCAATGCCAATGTAAAAAGCACCATTCGAGTGTGGTCAATGCCAGTGGTATGTAAAAAGCACCCACTACACTCTTGGAGTGGTTGACGTTAGGAAGGACATCCAGCTGTAGAAACTTTGCCAAATCAGATTGGAGCCTGGTGCAGCCTCCTGGCTTGCCAGTCCTCAGTCAAACCATCCAACCCATGCCAGCATGGAAAGTGGACGTTAAACGATGATGATGATTGTCATGATGATCATCATCATCGTTTAGTGTTCATGTTCCACACTGACATAGTTTGGATGGTTTGACAGAATCAGCTGGGTCCAAGGACAGTATCAACCTCTAGTGTTACTATGGCTGGATGACCTTCCTAATGCCAACCACTTTATAGTATACACACACACACATATACGCAATATTAACAGTGACTGTTTACCCAGGGTGGCAAAAGTCAACTTCCAAAGTTACCCATCACATGACAGGTAACACTCTAGGATAAAAATAATCAACAACAATCATTTTATTTTTTTGCCTAACTACAAGAAATACATTGTATTTTGTATTTTTTAAAAACCTGTAATTTTATATTTTAATGTGAAAATTTTATCATTATCACTACTGTTGTTGTTGTTGTTATTAGATATAAGGATAAGTTGAAACAATCACTCAAGTCGTTACAGCCTAATTTAACATCTTGGGGAAAGTTATTTCTAGATCAATCTCCAAGTGGTGCAAAATGTGTCATAATACATCTAAACAATTGGAACTGATGAAATAGAACAATGAAAAGAATTGTATCCGGCAATCAATAGACACATTTGTCCAATCCCAGACAAAACCCTTGCCCTCATCATCCTTCTGAGCAAAATCTGCATCTAAACTCAAATTATATTCACACATCCACAAACATGCAGCCTCTTTTATTTTTAATCCTCCTTTTTTTTTTTAATCCTTTCCTTCAAACACTTGTTGAAATCAACAAGAGTGACCATCATCATCATTATTATTATTATTATTATTTAAGACATCGCACAATATCCAATATTGAGAGGTTGTTGATTGAAGATATTGTGTCACAACAAGGACCTTAGACAGACAGAATACTTTACACAATATGCATCTAGATTGTAGGGTATTTTTATAAGGTTTTCAGATGTTTTTTCAGATTGGGTGGTATTGAACCCAATTATTATTATTATTATTAATATTATTATTATTAATAATATATTACATGTATGTTATTATATTAAAATAATTTGATGATGGAATTTTTATTTGAAAATTAATTAGTGAAATACTTACCATCCGTAGATTGTGTAAATAATGCATAATCTGGGTTGAGAATTTCTTTAGATAAAACATCAAACCATTCTCTAACGACTCCCAAACCCTGAAAGATTGATAAAAAAGAAAACTTGTTGACAAAACATTTATAAATATTTCCGTAAATTCATCTCTGAATAAGATGTCCTGAAATGCATCATGGTTTAACATCTACTGTTTTTACTAAAAATATTTTCATAGCGTTATGTTGGGCTTGAGAAGAAAACCCATCAAGATGAGCAAAATTAGACATGGTAGATACCAGTGTCATGCAAATTGGCACCCATGCCGGTGGCACGTAAACGCACCCCGGTGTCATGCAAATAGCACCTGTGCCGGAGGCATGTAAAAGTACCCACTACACTCTCAGAGTGGTTGGTGTTAGGAAGGCCATCCAGTCATAGAAACAATGCCAAATCAGACAGGAGTCTGGTGCAGCCTTCCAGCGTGCCAGCCTGGTCAAACCATCCAACTTGTGCCAACATGGACAACAGGCATTAAATGAATGATGATGATGATGATGATGAGTACCTGAAAAAGGCTGCAGGGTAAGACAGCTGAAATGTGACTGTAACAACCAAGATGAGGACAATAGTTCAAATATATCCATTCATCTTTCCTCTGCTAGCATGTGTTAGATGTGTACATCTTCCTGAGGCAATGTTTTACAGCTGGATGCCCTTCCTATCACTAACCATTACCTGTTTTCCAAATAAGGGATTTTTTTTTTTATTCCAAACATCTTCAAGCAGAGCTTAATGGACAATTAGATCTTTTATCATTTACTTGTTTTGGCACAGGACCAGCAGTTCTGAGTAGGAAATCAATTACATTGACCCCAGAACATGACTGGTACTTATTTTATCAACCCCCAAAAAGATGATAGGCAAAGTTGGCCCTACTGGAATTTGAACTCAGAGTGTAAAATCAGAAGAATATATCATCCCCAGTACTTGACATCAGTGGAATTTGAACCCAGAATGTAAAGAGCCACAACCAAATACAGCAAAACATTATTCTCATCACATCGGTGCAGAGACACAAATTATAGATTAGTGCACAGTACTAATTATTATAATAATGATAATCCTTTCTACTATAAGAACAAAGCTTGAAAATTTGGGGGAGGGAATTTCAACCCCTGTGTTGAACTGGTACTTAATTTATTGACCCCAAAAGGGTGAAAAGCAAAGTCAACCTCAGCAGAATTTGAACTTAAAATGCTAAGACAGATGAAATGCCACAAAGCATTTTGCCCTGCATGCTGACAATTCTGCAAGCTCACCGCCTGAATTTAAAAATAATAATAATAACAAGAGCACTCAGGGAGCGCAAACCTCCACCAAGACAAAACCAACGTCCTCTCAATGATTAGCAGGAGATGATTTTTAAAATGAGAATATCTGAAATAAACTCGACTACTTTCACAAACGAGAATACTAAAAATGAAACTGACCGCTCACAAAAATTAAGTAAAAAAGCAGGAAAAATAATCCAGAATCCTTGTGTGGTACCTGATTGATCCCAAAATTTAATCAGTTTGTGCTAGTCATGAGGCCAAAAATCCCCAAAAGTTTCATCCAAATCCATCCAGCAGTTCTTGAGATATTTTATCCATAGACAAACAAACATACAATCAAACACGACTAAAACCAATACCTCCGCCTTCGCTAAGGCAGAGATAATAATGGTTTCAAATTTTGGTATAAGGCCAATAATTTAAGGGGAACGGAGAAGTCAATTGCATTGATCCCAGTATTCAACTGATACTTATTTTATCAACTCTGAAAGGATGAAAGGCAAAGTTGACCTCAGCAGGATTTGAACTCAGAATGTAGAGAAAAAATGCCACTAAGCATTTTGCCTGGTGTACTAACGATTCTAGCAGCTTGCCACCTTAATAATAATAATAATAATAAATTCCTAGTATTTTTAAAGTACTTTCACTCCACTTACCATTCCTTTTTCTCCTTCAAATTTCACAGAAATGTTTTTCTTTAATTTGCCAGAATTTATTTTGTGCAACATCTCACAACTACTGTCAAAGACACGTTCTGAAAGAAGAACGAAAATATAAGAGTCAGAGGAATTTACATAAAAATATAGAAGATGTGTGTGTGTGTGTGTGTGTTATTTAGCTGTAAAATTACATCAGTGATTCTAAAGTCCAGAATCTCGTGTGTAGCCCACATATTGAATTAGGTTATTAATCAAATTTTCTCTCCGTGCAGCAGAGAATATATTTTAATACAATATGAAAAGAAAATTAGTGATTTATAACTTAATTTGATATGTGCCATGCATGAAATTCTAGGCCTTTGAGTCACTTATGTAACTTTATAATTAGTAACATGTGTGTGTGTGTGTGTGTGTGTGTGTGTGTGTGTGTGTGTGTGTGTGTGTGTGTGTGTGTGTGTGTGAAATAGATGTAAGATTTGTTTAACTTACGTCGATCAATAACTAATGACTCCTGTGAAGTTGGAGAATCAAACATATCATTGTTGTAATCTTCAGGGTGGAGGTTTTCATAGAACCACTCCTGTCGAGCTTCAAAAGGCTGTGAAAGAAAGTAGTGAAGAGAAAAGTTACTAGCAATGACTAAGACACAACAGAGAAAACACACACACACACAAATTTGTTGGTATTACTGATTATCAAAGAAAAAAAAAAAATGAAACAATAAAATAGACAGAGAATTCAACATTAATTAATCATTAGGGAACATGCTTTTTTTATCTTTTACTTGTTTTAGTCATTAGACTGTGGCCGTGCTGGGGCACTTCCTTGAAGAATTTTAGTTGAATGAACCAATTTTTTTAAGCCTGGTACTTATTCTATCAGTCTCTTCTGCCAAATTGCTAAGTTACAGGCAAGTAAACACACCAACACTAGTTGTCAAGCAGTGATAGGGGACAAACACCGATGAAAATA
The DNA here is from genome assembly GCF_046866305.1 of Octopus bimaculoides. Classification (NCBI taxonomy): domain Eukaryota; kingdom Metazoa; phylum Mollusca; class Cephalopoda; order Octopoda; family Octopodidae; genus Octopus; species Octopus bimaculoides. The sequence continues at coordinate 108,280,242 of NC_142930.1, read as the reverse complement.
TATATATATATATGATGGGATGGTGAAGATTTCCTGGTTTTAAGGGTATCGTGAAAGGCCTGGTTGGAGGCCCAACCTTATGAGTTCTTTTACAGGTCTTCCAAAACTGAAGGACCGCTGCAATAAGTATGTGAATCTAAAAGAGGGATACATTGAATAAAATCATAATTTACTGATCCTCTTGTATTTTCTTTTATCCAAAACTAGGAACTTTTCAGCATCCCATTTGAATGTTGAAATGAGATGAACAATATTAAGCCTTTTGATATCCACTTGCCTGGGACTTGCTCTGGTCCAAACTCACTGTTTTAAATTGATCTCAATAAAATGATCTCAAGAAAAACAATGTTAATAATAAATGATTTCCATCGAGAAGATTGCAAACAGTTGTCCCCTTCTGTGAAATTATTATCGTATCATATTTTGGACAGAAATGATATCAGCTCACCCATGAACATGCACTGGGGAAAAATAAGGGAAGTTTCAACAGGAACTGCTTTCTTTTAATTACATAGAAATGATATAATATAATGTTGACAAATTTTTAGTACAAGGCCAGCCATTTTGGAGGACAGGGTAAGTTGATTGTATGAACCCCAGTGTACAACTGGTACTTATTTAATCGACCCTGAAAAGATGAAAAGTAAACTTCATCTTGGTGACATTTAAACTCAGAACATAAAGATGGACAAAATACTACTAAGCATTTTGCCCAGAATGCCAACGATTCTGCCAGCTTGCTACCTTATAATAATAATAATAATAATAATAATAAAAAAAGGTACTGAAACCTATTTGAAAATGATACCAGGCCTACCATCCCTACAGGAAGTGCAAACAATCGTGTTAACTGGAACGACTCATGTACTGAGAAGAGCATTATCGCTGTGGAAACAACATTCATTCATGAATTTATTTATTTATTAATTTTTTTACAAACATATTTTACCTGTGAATTTGCGTGTGTAAACTGGGAGTGCATACAACGAGTTTCTCTGCCCTAGGTGTACGGAAAACATTCAGCGAGAAATGGAAGAAAATTTGAAGAAAGACGAAGAAAAAAAAAACATAATAATAATAGCAATGAGAGAGAGAAGTGATAGAAGTGTTGGGCTGTACCTGTGCCTTAATGATATGAAGGAACTGAGACATCAATTCAGGGCATTCAAGTAAAAAATGAAAATGATCAAAAATAACTTTGGGGTTCCTGAAAATAGAAGAAATAAAATATAATTCTATTCTCAAAGCATAACAGTTTTTATTATACAGTTCTATATTTAAGAGATGAGGAATTATGTACATTATTTACATTTGACGGATATTTGTCCTCATCTTGTTTGTTGTTAACACAACGTTTCGGCTGATATACCTGCCAGCCTTCATCAGGTGAAATTTCAAACCTGGGTTCTCATTCCTAAGGTATTTTTCGATGTTGTTATTCCTATTATTATTATTATTATCGAACTCGAAATCTTGGGGCTAGCAGCCCGCGCTCTTAACCACTATGCCATATGCCCATGGGCAATTATGGAGTGAATTTTAGGGCTTATAAATCTAATATTTTCCTATCCTTCCTTAATACCGGTTCCCATATTCTACTCATATCTGCATTCGGTCTGCTTAGGAGGTTGTTGTGTCCTAGCATATGTGCTGCTTCTTTTAGTTTTTGTATTTTCCAGTGGTGTTCTCTGTATCAAAAAATACCTTAGGAATGAGAACCCAGGTTCAAAACTTCCCCAAGACACCTGATGAAGGCTGGAGGGTATATCAGCCGAAACATTGTGTTAACAACAAACAAGATGAAGACAAATATCTGTCAAATGTAAATAATGTACCTTTAAAACATGTTTTTAAAGCAACAAACATACTTTATGAAAGAAGATATTTGGTAGCTGGGTAAAGTATCTTTTAAAGAGTCACATGGAATGGAGAAAATGTCAAAGAGTAAAGATGAAGAGAGATTTCATCTGCTGATTTCAGTCAAGCTGAAGCACAAGTTAGAAAAGTTTGAAGACCAATATAAATGTGGAGTAGTTGTTGAAATATATTCAAAAGACAATACACTAAAAAGATACGTGTAGTTCTTGGAGGTAAACTCTGCAATTAAAATATCAGAGGAGTGTTTTAAGCCTTTGGATATCACACTGCCTCAGAGTGCCCCTGGATCTATGCTACGAATTTCATGTTTTAAAGTGATCTAAATTAGAAACCTTCCATCAAAATTTCATTCTAATTTATGTTTCAACAAAAGTTATTTTAGTAAATCCTTTGTTATTTTCAAGATTAATGGAAACAAAGGTAGTGTATTTCTACTGAAATATGGTAAGATTCAACAAATTCTTCAAATAAAAACAAAACAATTGCAATAAAGTTAAAAAAATCTTACAAATACTTGCCTGGCAACAAGAGACTTCAATACTTTATTATGACGGCTAACAAAATCTATGAACGTTGGTGGTGTCAGCCTAGGAAAATATTTTACATTATTAAGTATGCGTGTATGTGTGTGTCACAGATCAGAATAGTAATAATTCAATCAGTTCTTTCTCGAAAACAAATTTTACACCCATCGCAGAATAAAATTATTAATTAATTTATGCACACTTACAAAAATTTTTTTCATAATGTTAACTTTAAAATCAAATGATGCTGCGTGTAGTTATAATCTGATTTTGACATATAATAAATTTTTATTTTAATGTATATCATTAATCTCTATTATAAAGGCATCAATTTCACAAACAATTCATAAGTGAATTGTGCTCAGCAACTGTCTCATTGGCATTAAACATCATTATTTATATATTTACATAATTAAGATACATAATCTCACTTCCGTGCCAGTGACACGTAAAAAGCACCATTTGAGCATGATCGTTTCCAGCTTCACCTTACTGGCACTTGTGCCGGTGGCATGTGAACAAAACACTGGACTGACTCCTGTGCAGGTGGCACGTAAAAAACACCCACTACACTTTCGGACAAAATACTGCTAAGCATCTTGTCCAGCATGCTAAGGATTCTGCCAGTTTGCAAGTAGGTGCCTTAGGTATAATAAAAAAATACTCAGACAAATACATAACAAAAATACCAGGACTTACAAATATATGTAACATACAGAAAATTGCACTACTGGGTACTGCACACATTCTACACAAAACACTTTCAATACAGTAAACATAAAAGCACCACAGCAAACCACAGCACATACCCAAGGCGCACAGAGCTGCGCTCGGTAGTGAAGTGAAAGCACGTTATAAAAATAAAACTACTGAACAATAATAATAATAATAATAATAATAATAATAATAATAATAATAATAATAATAATAATAATAATAACAATCCTTTCTGCTGGAGGCACACAGCCTCAAATCTGGGGGAAGGGAGTAAGTTGATTACATTGACCCCAGTGTGTAACTGGTACTTATTTAAATGACCCTGAAAGGATGAAAGGCAAAGTCAACCCCAGCAGAATTTGAACTCAGAACGTAGCGGCAGATGAAATACGGCTAACCATTTCACCCAGCATGTTTATGATTCTGCCAGCTCACCACCTTCTTAATAATAATAATAACAATAATAATAATAATAATAATAATAATAATAATAATAATAATAATAACTGAAACTCACGGTTTTGGTGTCAAACATGTACAACACTGATAAAAAGCCTGTATAACAGCACATATTCGGGGCACCGTGGCAGTGATAATATCTTCATTTCTAACAGGCAGAGCCTTAATGTTAAGTGTTGTTGCACTGGAGTCGTTTTCTGTCACATCTTTACTTTCAGATCCTTCTTCTGGAACTACTGCTTCGCTCTGTTTTGGTTCTTCAGTCAAGGATGTTTCTCCTTCTTCCGTATTCTCGGTACAAGAATCTTCATCTATATTGTCTTCAGATGCTTCTTTATTATCCTGATCTTTAGACACCTCAACAGATTCACCCACATCTGCAGGTTTGATTTTTGTCCCCTCCCCCTGCGTTTGTGGTCCTTCACCAGCCTGTTTGGTGCTAATGTTATTGAATTCTTCTTCCAGAAGGTTAAGCCAGTCTCCAAGTAACTTCCATAAGACTTCTAATGGCTATAACAATGACAGATAAATATAAGGATGAAGAAGATGACCATGTAGAATGTATTGGAAATCACAATTGAGGAACTGTAGTAACAGCAAAACTAAAACAATGCCATTTCTACAATAAACATTTAATCTTTTTGGTGCCAAACCTGTCCAAGCTTGACCCTGGTTCTATGAGACAAACTTCCTGTTTTAAAATGATTTAAATTTAAATCTTCCATCAAAATTCCATGTTAATTTATGTTTAATAATGACAAAATTATTTTAATAAATTCTTCACTATTTTCTAAATTAATTGAAACAAAGACAGCATATTTCAACAGAAACATGGTAACAAAACACCATTTTGAATTAATCATTCATTATCTCAAAGCTTTGAGATTTCAATGATGAGACAGTTTATTTTAAGAATGACACTGTAGAGTAGGGATGGGAAACCAGATTTAGTCAGATTGAACATAAAACAGAATATTTGGGGTCAGATATAGCTGGTTTAAATGCTAAAGGGTTGAGCATACATAAAAGTAGCAAAGAAAAAAATATATGTATAGCTTACCATGAAGATTTTATTGGCTTTGAGGTTAGCAGCTGACGTACCATTCAAAGGGACTAAATTATGAGATTTGGTTTTGGTCTTTGTCGTGTAAACTTGTTGATAAAGTTTACACAGAAAATTGATACATCTTAATAAGCATTGTACTTCAGATTCTAGAGAACTCGAAACACTATGGTAAAAAAATAAAGGCAATTTACAACTCAACAATTATTTTGATTTGAATATAGGAGCTGAAATAGAATTTCAATCTGTTACTGGCAAAATGCCTTATATCTTTTAGTTAAAATTTACATTTATTTTCAGCAATTCAAATAGAAGTGTCAACCATAATACCACCAAGGCATTATATAAGAAAGAAGCACAAGTTACAAGAGTCAATGGGACATGTTTTGGTTGAGGGAGTCAAAATGCCTGAGTCAGGGATTCAAATCTTGGCGCTGACATCTAAGCAAAATAGATTGCTCAACATTTCTTGACATTTGCTTTGGTTCAATTAACGCAAATACAAGAACCAGTGTGTAGAAGTACCAGGGTTGCAGAATGTCAAAATAAATGCAGTTTTGTTGTATAAATTGGCATCCATTTATAAACATTTGGGTGTATATCTAACATCATTCTGCATCACACAAGAGATGATTCTTCCTCTGGTTAGAGAGAGAGTCAACTGCAGCCAACATTCCCAAACAATCAAGTACCTATTCTTGACAGACAGATGAGATGAAGCAATGTAGAATGATGTGTTCTGCAGTGGGTTTCAGCTCACAAGTTATGAGAGAGAGAGAGAGGGAGGGAGGGAGGGAGGGAGGGAGGGAGAGTGTGTGCATGCATGCATGCATGTGTGTGTGTGTGTGTGTTTGTGTTTCCTTGTCATGACATCACATGACAATCGTAAATGAGCATCACTGTCATGCAAGCAGTTCTTCATTTGCAGTATTCTGCAAGAACATGTGTGGCCATGGGGAAATATTACCCTACATGGAAACATGTAAGAGATAGCAAAACTCCATCTGACCCATGCAAACATGGAAAAAAATGAATGTTAAAAATGATGATGACAACGACAACGATGAGCTGGAGGTAAAGCTAGGCTAAATATAGCCAGTGATTGTATGTTTGACACCCCTCATAGCAGATTGTCTGAGACTGAAGTGAAGTATAATACATTGGGTATGCTTGACATATGAATTGCTGTTAAGTATATGAAAAGCTACTTCTATGCACTTAACTCAAACAAAGATAATGAGAGTTATTGAAAAATACTACAGTATATTAAACACCACTTCACATATAATTGTTAATACAAGGAAGTTATGAAGCTGTAAAATAGGTGCTCCAACAATTCACATATAATATCAGAATTTCTAAAAAGAATAGCAAAACTAAGTCTGATGAAGTCGATGCTTCACTGAAAAGGTCCTAATGAGACTGAAACATGTCCTGAGTTACTTTCTGTGTTTGCCAAAATAATCAACTAATATAATTAGCAGTGTATCTCCTTTTATCTCTCTGTTTGTCCATACCCATGAAATGTGCATCAAAGGCAAATAGCAGTTATGATATTCTCACTCGCTCTCTCTATATTTTAAAACACTGACAGGTTATTTAGTCAGCTGAATACTGAGAAGAGATTTACATTGTAAGTTTAATTGTGTATTACCATCACCCTCATTGTTTTAATGTCCATTTTCCTATGTTTCCACAGGTTGTACAGAGACTATCGAGGTGGATTCTCTATGGTTGGATACCCTTCCACTTTAGCTGTTTCCAAGTAAGGTAATATTTCCCCATCACCAGATGTTTTCAAAGAAGATTGGAAACAATGGCCACCACAGGCATGACAGTGATATTCCTTTACAACTATCATGTGATGGCAAGGAGACAGTAACGTACACATGTGCACACACATGAACACACACACAAATATATATATATATATATATATATACACACAATCATCATCATCATTTAATGTCCTTTGTCCATGCTGGCATGGGTTGGATGGTTTGACCAGGATGGCACCCTGGAAGGCTGTGCCAGACTCCAGTCTGATTTGGCATGGTTTTCTACAGCTGGATGCCCTTCCTAATGCTGAGTCTTTTTCCATCCAACTTTGACGATGGTTTAACTGGCCAAAACTTCAAAGTCACTGTCAATGATATTCTTGTATAAGAATAATAAATTTATACTCTGCAAGAGTATAGAGTAACGTCCAATTGTTTTTATTATTACTGAACATAAAAACAAATATTAATACTATATATATATAAGAGAGAGAGATACACACAGAATATGCTTCTTTCAGTTTTTGTATACAAAACCCACTCACAAGGTGTTGTTTGGTCTGGGGCTAAAGTAGAAGATGCCTCCCCAAGGTGCTGTACAGTGGGTCTGAACCAGAAACCACATGGTTGGGAAGGAAGCTTCTTAACCACACAGCCACGCCAGCACATCATATAGTGTTATATAAAATGTAATTTACCTGAATAACTTCTGTCCAATACTAAAAGCTTGTTCAGCAAGTCCTAACAATATTCTATCAGCTGTTTCTTTACTCTGATGCTGACACAGGTGAGACAAGACACGGTAGAGCTACAGGGCGACAAATTAAAAGAAACAAATGACATAGACATATATAATTAACAATATAAAACAATATAAAATTCTGAATTTGTTTGAGTCTACTGTAAATTTTGCAAAAGAAACAAAAACAAAGTAAAAAAAAACAGTGTACTGTGAGAATGTTTTGACTTTTGTAAGAAAGGCCATTGGAAAACCGATTATAGCAGCGACTCCATCTAAGACTATCTGAAGAAGGAATTGTATTCTGGAATATCATATCAGACTATGGATAACTAAATTACAACAGGTACATAGTCCATTTTTTGTATTATAGTGCATTGTTGTACCATTCAAAATTTTTTATTCTTTACAAATAATACACAATGCTTCAAGCGAACTACAATACTCTCCAATTTCCAGTACATTTCTGGGCCCTAGAACCTTGAAAACTGAAGAATGTTGTGGTTTAGTTTATTAGTTTATTAGAAAAAGAAATCACAAGCCATTGACAGAAGGAAGACAATTATTGATGAATGTTTTGTGAGAAAGGTTGAAAGTAAAAAGGAGAAGGAGAAGGAATATTCAGAAAGATGAGAGTAAAATAGAGACAGTTAGGAGATATTACTGACTAGAAAATAAACAATAAGAGAGATTAAAGAAGGAAGTGGGGGGGGCAGTGGAATGGTTGGCAAGGGCAAATGGAGTGTGGTGGTATGGGTATGTGTTGAGGAGGGATGAAGAGCATGTTCTGAGGAGGAGGATTGTGGTTGAGGTAAATGGAGCGCAAAAGCGAGGCAGACAGAGGAAAAGCATTTAGAGTGGAGTAAAAACCTACAGAATAGGTCCCTAGAGCAGTAGAAGAATGTTATTTTCTCAGACAAGTCATCCTTTATCTTATTTCTGACCACCAGCCGAGTATACGTGTGGAATCAGCCAAAAGAAGCATTTGACCCAGAATGCCTTCCTCCAGCTGTTAAACATGGAGGAGGATCTGTGATGATCTTGCGGGGGCTATATCTTGGAGATCCGCCAGCCCAATGGTTTCCCTTCATGGCAGAATTAATAGTCAAGACTATTTAAGCATTTTATCTAATCAAATTCATCCTATGGTTGCGGAACTGTTTCCAGAGGGAAACGCAATCTTTCAGGATGATAATGAACCAATTCACACAGCTAAAGTTGCTACTGAATGGCACGAGGAACATTCTAGTGAAGTTGAACATCTTATCTAACCACCACAGTCCCCAGATCTCAATATTATTGAACATTTATGGTGCATTTTAGAAAAACAAGTACGCTGTCGATATCCTCCACCATCATCCCTACAAGAACTGGAGACAGTTTTAGCTGAACACTGGACAAAAATTCCTTTGGAAACAATTCAAACTTTGTACAAGTCCTTACCTCGTAGAATTCATGCTGTAATTTCTGCCAAAGGTGGCCCTACCTCATATTAAAATAAATTTGTTTGAAATTTTAAGGTTTTTCCATTATTTTGTCCAACCCCTGTATATATAAATACATACCCCTCTCTCTCTCTCTCTCTCTCTCTCTGTTTAGCATAATATATGGATTCATAGAATCGAGTGGCTATCACACAGTTGAAGCATTGGTGTAACTATGATGTTCTGGTGACCTGATGAGCTAGCTTTGTTTATCTGCCTTGATTCGTAAATATACAATTCTATTGTATAATGCATAGCATGCATATTATGTAAACCTAATTTATTATACAATAAAATTATTATTACATGATGAAGGCTGCGAAACAGCTGTGATCTTAAGGAGGACAAACGGTTGAATAGGATATATATTCACCTCTCACACCTCCTGACTTTTTGTGGTTTATATATATAGGAAGGGCATCTGGCCATAAAAACCATGCCAAAACAGACACAGTAGCCTGGTGTAGTCTTCTACCTGGCCAGCTCCTGTCAAACATCTAACCCATGCCAGCATGGAAGACAGACGTTAAATGATGATGATGATGATATATGTATGAATGTATGCATGTATACACACACACACATTTATGTATATTTGTGACTGTAAAATTTTTTTTTTTAATTAAAAAAAATATTCATATCCATATCATAAACGATATAAAATTTTGTTTGAAATAAGAGATAAGTGCAGAATTACCAATATTCTCTGAGAACAAATCAGCCACAAGCTGATTCCTTTATTACTCAGGTAGAATCAGTTATCCTTCTACTAAATAACAACTTCTCTAATACTATTGATAAACACCCACCTATTGATACAAACTGATATAATCAAGTCATCAATACTGTTTTTTTTTTTTTATTTTCATATCTGACTGTTTATATCTGATTGTTAAGGAGCCTGATCTGGGTCAACGAGTGATAAGTTCTGTTTGTTTTCTGGGCTGTTCGTGATTTTCTCAAATCCAGATGCACAAAGAACCATACATGGAATTGATAAACTGGACACTAATGATGGAACTACACGTGTATACACAGATCTACTCACACAATCAACAACTACACACATGCACACGCATGCACACGCATGCACATGCACGCGAGTGCATGCACACAGATCTCTTACACAACAAAACAATACTAAACCTCTGTAACTTCATGTCTGAACATCAACATATATCCAGACGAGTCAGCAATATATCAGATAAATACATTTCAAATACATTGTCTCTCTTTAATCTCATTCAAATAAATACAACAACAACAACAACAGCACCACTACCATGATCACCACCATCGCCATCACCATCAGTTAACACCCCTCTTCATGCTCACATAGATTGGATGGTTGAACAGGATGCAATGAGTCAGACGATCACTGCTTTCTAAGCATGCATAGCTACCATTGTAATTAATCAATATGCTAAATTAAACAGTAAATAAAGTGAGAACATAATTGGTGCATTGTATGTTTATCTTCACTGTTGCCATCACCACCACCACCACCAACACCAACGCCACCACCACCACCATTGAATGCCAATCTTCCATGCTGGCAAAGGCTGGATGGTTTGACAGGATTTAATGGGTCCAAGGACAGCATCATATTCCGGTTGTCAGCTTTAGCAATGATTTCTATGGTTGGATGCCCTTCCTAACACCAACCACTTTACAGAGTGTATTGGGGGCTTTTTATTGTGAAACCAACACTAGTGAGGTTGCTATGCAGTTTGCAAAATCTAAGGTCCCCTTTGATGAAGTGGAGTTATATTAGTGAGGGAGGCATCTTTATGCTAGAAGGGACTAAAGCAGTGATTCTCAACTATTTTGTAACCTATGGACTCCTTTTGATTCCTATTTTACTCATGTGGACTCCTAAGGGTCATATGGACCCCAGTTGAGAACTGTTGAGTTAAAGCACGAGAGAAGGGGCCAAAACAGAACAGGTTTCTTGCTGTAGAGGAGCTACATGGCTACTCACATTTCAGAAGAAAAGGTGGGAGTTGCCAAGGTGGTCACTCAAGGACCAAAGGGAGCAGAGGTGAGTGGGGACAGGAGGTGCAGGTGGGTAGGACTTGTTTATCATCATCATCATCATCATCATCATAATTTAATGTCTGTTTTCCATGCTGGCATGGGTTGGACTGTTTAACAGCAGCTGGTAAGCTGTCTGTTGTCTGTTTTTTACATGGCACCAGCACCAGTGCTTCTCACGTGGTACCATCGTCAGTACTTTGCAAAACAAAAACCCCTCAACTGGGAGTGGGGAGTAGTATTGAGGGTGTGTGGCTTTGCACCAGTTGAGAGATTTAAGGTAAAGAGGGAACAGATAAGGGTGTCTTGCTGTTGGGTAGATACATGGATACCCCAGTTGGAAAACAAAGGGGAATGAATTGGAGAGTAAGATATAGAGTGATAATGAGAAAGATGAGGGCAGCAATGTGTCAGGACATGTCCTCAAGGGACACTGGGTGTGAAATTACAAATAAGCTGCCGTTCTGTTTGATGAGAAATGGCCAACGAATAACAATTATAAGAAAGAAAGATGAATTTGCTTCTGGGTGAGCTTACCATTTTTTCCTTTATGTTTTCTTTCTGTGTCATTTGAATCAAAGAATCAAAGAGGCGTGGCAGAGAAGAAAGCAGCAGGGCACATGTTTCACCATAACCTCCCTACAATTGAACAAACATTTAATTACAGGCAGTCATATATAGGTTTCAAATTTTGGCACAAGGCCAGCAATTTCAGGGGAGGGGGTGAGTGCTCAACTGGTACTTATTTTGTCAAACCCGAAAGGATGAAAGGCAAAGTCAGACTCCAACAGAATTTGAACTCAGAACATAAAGACAGACAAAATTCCACTAAGAATTTTGCCCAATGTGTTGATGATTCTCCAGCTCACCACCTTATTATGGTCAGTCATGTTGGGTCAATGTTACAAAGATTGTGTCAATACATTACACAAGGCATCATGTGTGTGTGTGTGCGTGCATGCCCACATGGACATTGTGTGTGTGTATGTGTGTGTCAAGAATAATCAATCTAGTGCACAAGCAGTCAGGGCCCCAGCACATAATTTATATATGCTACGAAGATAGGTATTGAAAAGATTTCTTCTCATGAAATATGACCCCCATACAAAATGTATTTCAATAGAAATTTAGATTCAAGAAACGAATAGTAAAAAAACCCTAAATACAATAATTTTTCATTGATTTACCTCAACCGTGACATCAAGGGGAGTCCTACCCTTTTTATCAGGCAAAAACTTAGCTCCTCGATTCAGTAAGATGAAAGCTGTATCTCTTTGTCCATGGCTACAAAATATGAGAAACATACATTAATAAACAACCAAACCATTGAGGTTTTAGATTTTCTTTTCAAAATATATTATTATAAATAAGATCTTTGCCTTGTAAGTTACTCGGACACCCTGCTGATGATGGTGCCATGTAAAAGCACCTGTGCCAGTGTCACACAAAATCTACCTGTGCCAGTGCCTCCTAAAAAGTACTTGTGCCAGTGCCACATAAAAAGCACCCAGTACACTCTGTGAAGTGGTTGGTATTAGGAAGGACATCCAGATGTAGAAACCAAGCCAAAACAGACAACTTGAGACTGGTTCAGCTGTCTGGCTTACCAGTTCCAAGGCTTAACAGCTCCATGGCTTGCCGGCTCCATGGCTTGCCAGCTCCATTTAAACCATCTAATCCATGCCAGCACAAACAACAGATCTTAAATGATGATGGTTATCATCTTTTTACTTTTCTAACTGTTAAAAACCTTTAGATCACCATTTTCAATTATTGTAGTTTTATAAGACATTCTGTAACAACTGTGTATACAAAGGTAGTAAATATATAAAGACCAAATAAAATCTTATGCAAACTAAACTTATTGTATTCAGTGCTCAGGTGCACCACAATTCCTCAGAAAAGGAAGCTAAAAGTGCATGTAGAGTACAAAGAATAATGCACAGAAAGTGAAAAGTGAATGAGTTGTTTAAAAAAATAGAGGGAAGAGGAGCATCAGGTGTATTGTTGGTGAATTTTGGGAAGCATAGAGGTTTTGAAGGATGTAGTGTCCTAACAGCTAACAATCGATGTGGGTAGTTTATTCCACGTTTCACCAATTCTGAGTGCAAATAAATGGGTTCTATGTTGTTTTTTGATTTTGTAAACATGTCCACAAGTGTTTCACATATGGAATTCAAAAAAGTGTTTAAGGTTGTTGTTGCAAGGATTGTGGATAATCCTTTTTCTTTTAAGACTTTATTTTACCATTTTATTTTTAACCCTTTCATTACTGCATTTCTATTGAGATGCTCTGTGTTTCTTTCAATTAATTTTAAATATAACAAAGAATTTAGTAAAGTAACTTAGTTATCATTAAGCTAGTGTTAGGAACATAAATTGTGACTAAGGTTTGGTGGAAGGTTTTGATTAAAAACTCATGGAAACAAGACATTTGTACTACAGAGCCAGAGGTGGTTTCAGCCAGGTTGGTATCGAAAGGGTGAAGTCAATGAATTAACAATTACCTGCAAGCAAAATGTAATGGGGTTGAACCAAAATGATTAGATCTGTTTATATCTGAGCCATTGTCTAATAAACACACCACTATCTGAAAAATAAAATGCAAAAAAAAAGAAAGAAAAACAGTTATAAAATTTACTGATGATGAAGAATTTAAGTTAAAACTCCCTCTTCAAATGTGGAATATTTTATACCGTTTATCTTTTAATTGTTTCAAGCACCATCCTGAAGAATACAAATCAACCAGTACTTTGCTTTTCTTTTTAAGCCTGGTACATAGTCTATCAGTCTTTTCTGCCGAACTGCTTAGTAATGGGGATATAAACACACCAACACTGGTTGTCAAATGATGGCAGGGGACAAACACACACACACACACACATATACACATACAACAGGCTTCTTTTGATTTCCATCTATCAAATCTACTCACAAGGCTTTGGTTGGCCCAAGGCTGTAGTAGAAGGTTTCAAATTTTGGTACAAGGCCAGCAATTTCAAGGAGTGATAAGTCAATTACATCGACCCCAGTATTCAACTGGTACTCATTTTATCAAACTTGAAAGGATGAAAAGCAAAGTTGACCTTTGTGGAACTTGAGCTCAAAAATGCCACAAAGCACAGTTATGATCCTGCCAGCTTGTCACCTTATCACTAGTTTGATAATGGCAAAGTTATTTTACTAAATACAGTGAGACCTCACAGTATGAGTTTAATTCGTTTTATGACCGAGCTCGTCTTACGATTTACTTGTTTTACAAATTAATTTTCCCTATTGAAATTAACTAAAATATAATTAATCTGTTCTAGCCCCCAAAATACCACTCAAAAATAATTTTTTATGGATTTTAAAACAGAAAAGGTCTGGTTACAAGTAAAATGACAATTATGAAAAAGAAAATGCAAAAGAAATATGTAAACTGGTTTTATTAATGGAATTACCATAAAGATGGGATGATTTGCGAGCTCGTACTGCAGATTTCCACTCGTACTTCAAGACAAAAACTCACACAAGTCTTGGTTCATACAACAAATTACTTGTACAATGGGACACTTGTACAATGGGACACTTGTACAATGGGACACTTGTACAATGGGACACTTGTACAATGGGACATTCGTACTGCGAGGTTCTACTGTACTTCGTTAGTTTAAAAATTAATTGCCAGGAGAAATATGCTAACAAAAAGGCTAATATCTGTAGGACATTAAGACACAAACATAAGACAGAGGAGGTGGAGGAGTGAAGGAAGAGGAGGAGGGGGAGGAGGAGAAGAGAGAGAGAGGATTTTTAGTTTTAATAAGACCATAACAAAGTTACAAAGACAAGATGAACACAAAAAGTAAAATTTATAACAACATTAGACAGAAAGAAGACATCAGAGAAAAGTAAAAATGAGAATAAACATGAAAAACAACTTGTAAGAGAGAGAGATAGAGACATTGTTACTGACCGAGTTGTGTCCATTCTGACATGCCACATGAATTGCTGTTTGACCTTGGCTATCCTACAATAATAATAATAATAATAATAATAATAATAATAATAATAATAATAACAACAACAACAACAATAATAATCCTTTCTATTATAGACACAAGGCCTGAAATTTGGGGGTACTGGTATTCAACTGGTAATTATTTTATCAACCCCAAAAGGATGAAAGGCAAAGTCAACCTTGGTGGAATTTGAACTCAGAATGTGAAGACAGGCGAAATACTAAATACTGCCAGCTCATCAAAAATAAAAAATAAAATTTTTTTTAAATAGTAGTAGTAGTAGTAGTAGTAGTAACAGCAGCAGCAGCAGCAATAATACATGAAATAAAATTAACTGAAGTTGGTTACTTTTTTCTTTTTACATTTAAGATAAAATATCAAAACTTCTTAAATGTTTATAATGAAATTACATCTACTTAATAATGATCTAATGCATATATTAAGTTAGACATATACACATCAAGTCGTTAATTAGAGGTACACTTAGGGCGGTGAGCTGGCAGAAACGTTACCCCACCGGGCAAAATACTTAGCGATATTTCGTCTGCCGTAAAGTTCTGAGTTCAAATTCCGCCGAGGTCAACTTTGCCTTTCATCCTTTCGGGGTCGATAAATTAAGTACCAGTTACGCACTGGGGTTGATGTAATCGATTTAATCTCTTTGTCAGTCTTTGTTTGTCCCCTCTGTTTAGCCCCTTGTGGACTAAAGAAATAAGAGGTACACTAAGAAGAGTTGATTGAAGCAGAGTTGTATACAATTACATTTAGCAAGTTTGTGTACACTCAAATGTGGAAAGATCTCTACTGCTGCCATTGTCTCAGGAGAGAATTCTCTTTAGAGATGATAAAGGCAATGCATGAGTAAGAACTGACCACTGGGCCATGAATTATATCATTGGACCGTAGAACATGTGGTTATGGGCCATTATACTTCATGTATCTGTAATA
This sequence comes from Octopus bimaculoides, assembly GCF_046866305.1. Lineage (NCBI taxonomy): Eukaryota > Metazoa > Mollusca > Cephalopoda > Octopoda > Octopodidae > Octopus > Octopus bimaculoides. The sequence goes on along the minus strand of NC_142930.1, from coordinate 108,264,617 downwards.
CAAAGGACTAGTCTTGTTACATTCTGTGTTACACTGAATCTCTTTGCGAACTACATGAAGGGAATACATGTCTGTGGAGTGCTCAGCCACGTGCATGATAATTTTACGAGCAGGCTGTTCCATTGATCGGATCAACTGGAACCCTCGTCATTGTAACCAACAGAATGCCAGTTTTTTAATGCTTCATCAACTACAGACACCAAATCTGTTGTTCGCAGACCACCAAGAACTGCTGTTCTTATATATAAGCAGCAAAGAATAAATCTGCTGTTGATATTCCTCGACTATGGTGGGATATGTGTTTCTTTATAACTTTCTAACAAGCAAAACAATACATTTATCTGAGTTACAAATCAGTAAAATGGTCTTAAATAACAGGGAAGTTAGAATATTTACCTCTATGTCAACATCATTAACATACAAGAGGAGATCATGTAATAACTCAGTCCGGCCATTAACAGCCAACCAATGGATCTGTAAAATAAGAATAGACACAAATTAGAATGGTGCAAGTATGGCTGTGTGGTTAGGCTGCTTGCTTGCCAACAATATGGTTCCAGGTTCAGTCCCAATGCATGGCACATTGAGTATGTTTCTTCCACTAGAGCTCCAGGAAGACCAAAGCCACGAGAATGAATTTGGTAGACAGAAACAGAAAGAAATGAGGTGTGTGTGTGTGTGTGTGTGTGTGTGTGTTAGTGTGTGTGTGTGTGTGTTAGTGTGTGTGTGTGTGTGTGAGAGTTAGTGTGTGTGTGTGTGTGTGTGTGTGTGTGTGTCTCTCTCTCTCTCTCTCTTTCTCACTGTATGTTTCTTGGTGTCTCTTAGTCTTGACATTGTGATTATTGCAAGCAAGTGCCATTGTTGTGCAATGGCAATGTCACTGAAATCCAGCCTCAAGTGAAAATATGTCTGGCAATGAGGAAAGATTACCTTGATTGGAAACAGGTGAGGGTGGGCAACAGGAAGGGCATCCAACTGTTGAAAATCTACTCTGGTGAATTCTGTCGGACCCATACAAGCATGGAAAGTGGATGTTAAAATGATGATGAGATTTAGACTCAGGAAAGCTCCTTCACTTGGATGTACACACAGACAGACATTGATCAGTAATGCATTAGGTCATCAACATGCATGAATACACACACACATACATGTACATACATACACACAGTGGGATCTTTCAGTTTCTCTCTACCAAATTCATTGACAAGGTTTTGGTCAACCCAAGGCTACAGTAAAAAACGTTTCATTAAGGTGCCCACCACATAAAAAGTACCCATTCTGGCACCACATAAAAAGTACCCGTGCTGGCATCGCAGAGAAAGCACCAGTGCTGGCATCACAAAAGAAGCACCGAGTGCACTCTGTAAAGTGGTTGGCATTAGGAAGGGAATCCAACCATAGAAGCCTTGCCAAAACAGACAACTGGAGCCTGGTGCAGCCCTCCAGCTAGTCAGCTCCAGTCAAACCCATGCCAGCATGAAAAAGGGACACGAAATGATGATGATGATGTTAATGTAGTTGGGAAGCAAACATCTTAACCACAAACCCAGCACATTCAAGAAGCCTTCATCCATCCTTCTGTTAGTTATAGACATCCAAGAAGTATTCCCACTTACCGTTGTAAGCCCTTCGTTATTTCTAATGTTGATGTCAGCATCATGTTCTAGCAGTTTGTTAAGACATTTCCTTTTGCTGAAGAGAAAAAGAAAAAAATAGATAAACAGGAAATATATTTATCATCAACCCCCACCCCCTCGACCCTTGTTCTTCATTCATTATATTCGTACTCTCACCCATTCTACAGGGTGTCCACAGAGTCTGGGTACATGGGGATTAACACATACTTTAAGAAACCATTATTTCTTATATTTAATTGTTTATGTTATGATTTTATTTACTGCATGTACCCAGACCGTGTTGACACCCTGTAGATCTCTAACCACCCTTCACTCTCCCATACACACTTGCAACCTCTACTCTTCCACCCTTACACTTCTTCTGTCCCCACTCACTTCTATTCAACTTGTACTTTTGAGGGTCCACCCTGACATCTCATCACCTCTCGTCTATCTCTTTCCAACTCCACCTCAGTTACCCCACACCCATGCCTCTGCAATGTGGGTATCCATAAAGATCTTCCAAAACCAGAAACCTGTTCTGTCTTTGCCACTTCTCTCAATTCAACCCCTCACCTCTTCACTTAAACCCACTTCCCTTTCTGCTGTAGCCCCAGCCAATCAAAGAGGATCTTAGTCTTGCATGCTACATGAGAACTCCATTAGTGCTGGGATGGGGGGGGGGGGGCACAAAAAATAAAGCACACAACACACTCTGTAAAGTGGTTGATATTAGGAAGGGTGACAGAAGCCATGCCAAACCAGACACTAGAGCATGATGCAGTTTTTAGATCCCTTGGATCCTGTTAAATCATCCAATCTATGCTAGCATGGAAGATGTACATTAAATGGTGACGACAATGACGACGACGATGATGATGATGATGATGATGATGCAACTTCTGCTTGGCCCAAGAGACCCTGTTGCCAGATCAGCAAACATTATTCAGAATGCCTCAAACAGTCTGAATGAAAAAAAGCTATTAATTCCATTTGGTAATTAAGTGAACATTGTCAAAAGAGGTGTGTCTTTCACTCCGGCAGTTGATCGTAGTAACGATAATCATTATAATTATTCATGATACTGACTCAATTGCTTATCAGATGGAAATATTTATGCTAATTTGCATCTCTACATCCTGTGAATGTACAATGACGAGGTTAAATTATGATCTGACACAGTAAATATTGTTGAAGAATGATTTTAGGTCATCTCCATTAGGTCTGCCACATTCTCTGCTACTATCCTACATGAGCATACATCATTATCATCATCATCATCATGGTTTAACATCTGTCTTTCATGTCGGCATGGGTTAGACGGTTCAAGAGGGAGCAAAGAGCCAGAGGACTGGACAGGCTCCAGTTGTCTGTCAAGGAATGGTTTCTATGGTTGGATGCCATTCCTAACACCAATGACTTTACAGAATGGACCGAGTGCTTTTTTTTTTCATGGCACCAGCAATAGTGATGATCTCGTCATTAGTTGCAAGTCTAAGGGCCTAAAGTGGCCCCTATAAATAAGGGAAAACAGAAGAGAGAGTGAACAATGATTCTAGGTGAGGGAGAAGAAATGAAGGAGGGTAGCAAAATGAGAGGAAGATAGAGGAGGGGGTAGCTGAGTAGAAAAGTAATTGATAATTGGGGGTGGGATGTGACAGGGGAGAGGGAAGCAATTAGTGATAGGAGTTACTGAGCAAAGTGGTGGTGGTGGTGGGGATAGAATAGGAAGATGATAAGGTGGGTTGTGTAGAGGGTGAGGTCTACAGCTATCCTATATTATAAGGGGTGAGTATGGGCAGACGGGGTGATGCAAAGATGACAGGAAGGGAGAAATGTGTGTGTGTGTGTGTGTGTGTGTGTGTGTGCATGTGCATCTGGGTTTGTCCTCCACCACAACTTGATAACTGATGTCGGTGTGTTTATGGTCCCATAAGATGACAGTTTGGAAAAAGAGGCTGATAGAATAGGTATCAGGATATTAAAAAAAAGGACAGTGTCGATTTGACTAAATTCTTCAAGACAGTGCTCCAGCATGGCCACAGTTAATGACTAAACAAGCGAAAAAAATAAAAGATATAATAGCGGTACATGAGTTGGTAGTTTTAAATAAAATTCTCCAGAGTTCTATATTTTCTTCTGACTGTAGATAATTTATTCACATAAATAAAAATGTTAAATTTCCCCATTGGAGATGATCATTGTATTTTATTTTCACAGTATGTTTAACCCTTTAGCATTTAAGCCAGTCATATCCAACCAAAATATTCTGCCTGTTTTGTGTTCAGACTGGCCAGTTTGGCCTCTCGTGTCGACTGTATGGTATTATTCTGAAACTTTACAATCACATCATCGACATCTTGCTGCTACAAAATAATGCATGATTAATGGCATGTAAAAAGCACCATTCGAGTGTGGTCAATTCCAGTGCCATCTGACTGGCCCCCGTGCCGGTGGCACATAAAAATCACCCACTACACTCTCAGAGTGGTTGGCATTAGGAAGGGCATCCAGATGTAGAAACTCTGCCAGATCAGATTGGGGCCTGGTGCAGTCTCCTGGCTTGTCAGTTCTCAGTCAAACCGTCCAACCCATGCCAGCATGGAAAACAACATCAGTGATGATGATGAATGTGACTAAATAAGCATTAGCTTTGACAGAATAATGTGAATGGTAAAGGGTTAAAGGTAGGCAGATGTCAATAGAAGGATAAAAACCATTCTCCAGAAATATAAATGACTTACCCATTACGTGCAGCAAGATGTAAAGGAGTACATCCTGAGACATCCCTAGCGTTGACTGTTGCACCTTTTTTAAGCAGTAGACTTAGGCATTCATAGCTTCCACAGCTGCGAGAGAGAGAGAAAAAAAAGGAAGACATTAACTATTTTACAAAACAAATTTTCTTTCTTTTTCTCTTTAAATACACCACCACCACCACTATCATCATCATCATAATTAAATGGAATGAAAATCTGGTATTCTTTGAACAGGGTCCCTTATGATATTTACTCTGCACTCAGAAACACAAACACTCCCTTATTATTTTTACTGCTGTCAGAAATGAAAGGAACCAATGATTTGGTTTGGTGGAAATGTGTTAATCACCAAATAATGTTAATCACTAAATGTGATATAAAATTTTTTTTTAAATATAAAATATAAAATAGTCAACTGACGGGGTAAAAATTGAACTTACTTGGCAGCAATATGCAGAAGGTTCCGTTGTGCACGTCCACATGCATAATTCACATCAAAGAGAGAATTTTGCAGTAAGTCCAACACAGATCTGCAAAAAAAGAAAATTTCTTTTAATATTTTTTGAAAGAAGTAAACATACAGGCACAGGTGAGACTGTGCGGTAAGAAGTTTGCTTCTCAGCCACATGGTTCCGGATTCAGTCCTCCTGTGTGGCACCTTGGGAAAGTATCTTCTACTATAGCAAGGGCTGATCAAAGCCTAGCAAGGGGATCTGGTGTGTGCACGTGTGCGTGCGTGTATGTGTGTGTGTTAGATCCCCACACCACCACTTGACATCTGGTGTTGGTGTGTTTACATCCCTGTAACTTAGCAGTTTAGCAGTAAGTACCAGGATTTAAAATAGATTCTACACAACCTAACAACAACTGACCTTATACAGCCACCCATGGCCTCTACTATTGAAAATCTTTTATATTAACAAATATCCATACAAAATAGGGAGAGTATCTAGATTCAGACCAGGTGAGTTATGCCATCTTTATGCCAGGTTTCATTAATGTTTTCATACACACCTACCAGGAGAACTTGAATAAGTTTAATCTTTTAATTACGTCTTTTTTCAAATCACTGCATTTGTTTCAATTAATTTTGAAAAAATTAAAATATTTAGTAAAATAATTTAGTCATTATAAACACTTTTGTTAACATATTTCTGTTTAAAAAAATGCTGCCTTTGTTTCAATAAATATAAAAATAAAGAATTTGGTAAAATAACTTTGTCATTATTAAGTTAGTGTTTGGAATACGGTGGGGTTCAAGCTCAACATCATAAGTTAATGAAATATTAGCAAACATAACAGTGAATCATGCCTTCGTTTGGTGGTGCTAATTTACACTCATTGAACCTTTGCTAGGAACCCAGAATAACTCTAGAGATGGAATACAAACCTGTTATCACTTTGTACTGGCACTTTTACAAATCAATGAAGTGAGACTGTTGAACACAGAGAAATATTTTGCATTTTGAAATTTCAGACTTGAGGAAGTTAATAATTCTTTCTAATTTTGGCATCATACCAGTAATTTTGAAAGGATGGGGAACGTTGATTACATTAAGCCCTTGTGTTTAACTGGGGTTAATGCAAAAGGATGAATGGCAAAGTCAGCATTGACAGAATTTGAACTTAGAATGAAAGAATCGGAAGAAATAGTGCTAAGCATTTTTTGTCTTATGTGGAATCTGGCAGCTCCCCACCTTCGAAGAAGCTAATAATGATGATGATAATAATCAACAAGATATGAAGGATTTACCACACACACACACACACACACACACACACACACACACACACACACACACACACACACACTCACACATACATTTACACACACACACACTCACACACGCATACATTCAGACTCACACTGACACACACACTCACACTTACACACTCACACACACACACATGCTCACACACACATACTCACATACGCATACATTCACATGCACACATGCATATATTCACACACACACACATTTACATACACACTCACACACATACATTCACACACACACACACACACACACAGATACTTACTTGTGTTGGTTAGCCACCACCATGGTCATAAGCATATAAAATGCAGATCTGTCATCTGTGAAAAAAAGAAAGAAAAAAAGAGAGGTATTTTGAGATTATTGTGTTTATGGAGTACAATTTCCTCATAAAAGCAAACATCTTAAAATCATCCATTAACCCTTTTGTTGCCCTATTTATGTTGAAATACACTGCTTTTATTCAATTAATTTCGAAAATAATAAAGAATTTAGTACGATAACTGTCATTAAGCTGCTGCTTGAAACATAATTTGGTTTCAAATTTTGGCACAAGGCCAGCAATTTTGGAGAGGGAGGTAAGTCAATTACATTGGCCCCAAGTCTTCAACCGGTACTTATTTTATCAACCATGAAAGGGTGAAAGGTAAAGTCGACATTGGCAGAATTTGAACTCAGAACATAAAGACAAAACAAAATGCTGGTTAAGCATTTTGCCTGGTGTGATAATGATTCTGCCAGCTCACCTCTGGAATGTAGTTTAACCCCTTCGTTACCAACCCGGCTGAAACCACTTCTGGCTCTGTAGTGCAAATGTCATGTTTTCATAAGTTCTGAATTAAAATCTTCCACCAAACCTTAGTCACAATTTATGTTCCTAACACTAGCTTAATGATAACAAAGTTATTTTACTAAATTCTTTGTTATATTTAAAATTAATTGAAAGAAACACAGAACATCTCAACAGAAATATGATAACAAAAGGGTTAAAGGCACCATGATATATTTAACCCTTTTGATACCAACCCAGCTGAAACCGCTTCTGGATTTGTAGTACACGTTTTGTTTCCATAAGTTTTGAATTAAAATCTTCCACCAAACCTTAGTCACAATTTATGTTCCTAACACTAGCTTAATGATGACTAAGTTATTTTACGAAATTCTTTGTTATAGTTAAAGTAAATGAAAGAAACACAGAGTGTCTCAATGGAAATATGGCGACAAAATAGTTAAAGATGGAGAGAGAGAGAGAATAAGGTGGGCCTTAACCCTTTCGATACCAACCCAGTTGAAACCAGCTCTGGCTCCGAGTACAAATGTCATGTTTTCATAAGTTCTGAATTAAAATCTTCCACCATACCTTAGTCACAATCTATGTTCCTAACACTAGCTGAATGATAACTAAGTTATTTTACTAAATTCTTTGTTATATTCAAAAATTAATTGAAAGAAACACAGAGCATCTCAAAAGAAATATGGTAATGAAAGAGTTAACATGAAATTTCAATGGAAGGTTTTAATTTAGATCACTTGAAAGAAGAAATTCGAATTAAAGAACCACGTGTGGTCTTGGGCAGGTCAATACAAAAACAAAAAAATTAATATGTCCACTTTGTTCCCTCCCCCCACACAGTAGTTTCAATAAATGTCAAACATTAAAATGATATTTTATATCTAAATCTACCATGTGGTATTTAGATTTTGTAATCCTTCAGACATTTCAATTGATTTCAATATTCTCTCCTGAGAGAGAGAGAGAGAGAGAGAGAGAGAGAGAGAGACACAGACACACAGACAGACAGACAGAGGGAAAGAGAGAGAGGGTGTGTGTGTGTGTGTGTGTGTGTGTGTGTGTGTACATGCATGCATGCATATAGAGGGCAAAAAAAGACACTATCTTTTCAATAAACAAAAAATTTTATTTTTAGCAATCAGAAAAAAAAAATGTCATATTTTCTCTCTAAGATATACATTTCATAATTTTTACAATGAATTTAGAGAGAGTACTTGAAGGTCTTAGATTATTAATATTATTGAATAGTCAAAAAAAAATAATAAAAACTGGTAAAAAAAAAGGCACTAACAATATTCTGATAACATTAAAGGTCAATAAAACTAAACTACATGGCAGAGGGGAAAATCTATTTAGAACAAAACCTATTGCAAATCTGGATGTATCAGATGTGACCAGATCAAATCCTTCATTATTCAGGCATTGATATGGGGCAGAGAAAGAGTGAGGTAGGCAGATTGATAGAGATGGTAGGATGAGACAACTGGATGTAGCTGGATCTAATGTTCATCCTCCGTTACTGGGTGACAAATATGAATAAGGTTGAGTGATAGAAAGTGATAGGGTAGAGGTGGGAAAAGCAGATGAACTCTTAATAGGAACATAATGGTTAACAGAACCCCAAATATATATTAATACAGTCAAGCCTCCATCATATCACATTTTTTTACTGCTCCTTTTTGCCACACTTACACAGGGGTGGAAGCGTTTCCTACTTCACTGTGTGTGGACAATCATCTTTCATGAGACTCAACATCTTTACCCTCACTACGTTAAATTCTTGCATACAACCATTCAGATATAACATGCTAATCATATGCAAATTAGTTCTAACAACCTCTTTCTATTGGCCAAAAAAATAAAATGTCCTTATTACATTAGATGAAATGTGGAGAATTTCCTTAAGTACCCCACTGTCAAAAACAAGTTAATTCAGTTCCTGTGACTTAAATGCACAAGCACAGAACCAGGACTGTGGAGTCGGAAACAATTAAGGAGGAGTCGGAGTCAGTAAAACTATACTGACTCACAAAGTCTTTATTCTTTAATATAAACCAGTTATAACATATAGGCCTACTCAAAGTACAAGCGTATGCATATGCTTTATGAGATATGTAGACCACAATCACTTGATTACATAAAGATGAGTTGGAGTCGGAGGTGCCAATAGTACAGGAGTCGGAGTCGAAATTTTTTTGTTTCGACTCCACGACCCTGCACAGAACTGAGTATAATTTAGTTCCCATGCTGTAAGGGTTAAAATCAGTCTTCATCTCTCTCCCTTTATCTGATTTCTTTGTAAGTCCCCATCTCCAAGGCAGTTCATCCACTTTGAGTGCTTAGTACTTATTTATACAGCTCACATTTTCATATGCATCAAATGCATATACCAGTGCAATTTAATGGACATTAAATGATGAGGGTGTCATCGTCATTATTTAACATTTGTTTTCCATGCTGGTATGGGTTGGACAGTTTGACAGGAGCTGGTAAGCCAAAGAGTTGCACCAGGCTGGCTCCAATCGTCTGTTTTGGAATAGTTTCTACAGCTGGATGCTCTTCCTGATGCCAACCACTTTACAGAGTGTACAGGGTGCTATTTATATAGCACCAGCACCAATGTATTATACATGTCACCAGCATAAGTGGTGTGTGTGTGTGTGTGTGTGTGTGTGTGTGTGTGTGTGTGTGTGTGTATACATTTGATCTAATGATTAGGGAGACCAAAATCCAAAGAAGATTCAATAGAAGCAACACAGATGGAGCTAACTACAGAGCAAATAATTGTATTGAAGCAAATTTATAAGATTTAGCAAAGAGACAATGTTGTTACACAGTTATGAGCTTTGTCTACATCTGATAA